>NW_027136940.1:300000-560418 GCF_040869045.1 Eurosta solidaginis
AGGTTAGCATGCTTAAAATACGTAAGTCGTTTTGTTCAACAAATTTTAGTAGATAACTCAGCAGTTGTTTGCATCAGAGCGACAATTTTTGAGATAGTTATTAAAACTGTTTAAAGGTTGTCAAACGTTGTTTCTCTTTGTATATCCTTTAATTCTAGAGTTAAATTGATAAATAACGTGTACGAATTTGTTTAACGCATTTGTTTTGGTTACTCGACGGCTCCGTTCTCGTGTAGCCTACATATTGCGTTTTTTTTCTAATTTGCTTACCGGGCTAAAGGTTAGCATGCTTAAAATACGTAAGTCGTTTTGTTCAACAAATTTAAGTAGATAACTCATCAGTTGTTTGCATCAGAGCGACAATTTTTGAGATAGTTATTAAAACTGTTTAAAGGTTGTCAAACGTTGTTTCTCGTTGTATATCCTTTAATTCTAGAGTTAAATTGATAAATAACGTGTACGAATTTGTTTAACGCATTTGTTTTGGTTACTCGACGGCTCCGTTCTCGTGTAGCCTACATATTGCGTTTTTTTTTTTTTAATTTGCTTACCGGGCTAAAGGTTAGCATGCTTAAAATACGTAGGTCGTTTTGTTCAACAAATTTGAGTAGATAACTCATCAGTATTTTGCATCAGAGCGACAATTTTTGAGATAGTTATTAAAACTGTTTAAAGGTTGTCAAACGTTGTTTCTCGTTGTATATCCTTTAATTCTAGAGTTAAATTGATAAATAACGTGTACGAATTTGTTTAACATATTTGTTTTGGTTACTCGACGGCTCAGTTCTCGTGTAGCCTACATATTGCGTTTTTTTTTTTAATTTGCTTACCGGGCTAAAGGTTAGCATGCTTAAAATACGTAAGTTGTTTTGTTCAACAAATTTAAGTAGATAACTCCTCAGTTGTTTGCATCAGAGCGACAATTTTTGAGATAGTTATTAAAACTGTTTAAAGGTTGTCAAACGTTGTTTCTCGTTAAATATCCTTTAATTCTAGAGTTAAATTGATAAATAACGTGTACGAATTTGTTTAACGCATTTGTTTTGGTTACTCGACGGCTCCGTTCTCGTGTGGCCTACATATTGCGTTTTTTTTTAATTTGCTTACCGGGCTAAAGGTTAGCATGCTTAAAATACGTAAGTCGTTTTGTTCAACAAATTTAAGTAGATAACTCCTCAGTTGTTTGCATCAGAGCGACAATTTTTGAGATAGTTATTAAAACTGTTTAAAGGTTGTCAAACGTTGTTTCTCGTTGTATATCCTTTAATTCTAGAGTTAGATTGATAAATAACGTGTACGAATTTGTTTAACGCATTTGTTTAGGTTACTCGACGGCTCCGTTCTCGTGTAGCCTACATATTGCGTTTTTTTTTAAATTTGCTTACCGGGCTAAAGGTTAGCATGCTTAAAATACGTAAGTCGTTTTGTTCAACAAATTTAAGTAGATAACTCCTCAGTTGTTTGCATCAGAGCGACAATTTTTGAGATAGTTATTAAAACTGTTTAAAGGTTGTCAAACGTTGTTTCTCGTTGTATATCCTTTAATTCTAGAGTTAAATTGATAAATAACGTGTACGAATTTGTTTAACGCATTTGTTTTGGTTACTCGACGTCTCCGTTCTCGTGTAGCCTACATATTGCGTTTTTTTTTTTAATTTGCTTACCGGGCTAAAGGTTAGCATGCTTAAAATACGTAAGTCGTTTTGTTCAACAAATTTAAGTAGATAACTCCTCAGTATTTTGTTTTGTTTAAAGGTTGTCAAACGTTGTTTCTCGTTGTATATCCTTTAATTCTAGAGTTAAATTGATAAATAACGTGTACGAATTTGTTTAACGCATTTGTTTTGGTTACTCGACGTCTCCGTTCTCGTGTAGCCTACATATTGCGTTTTTTTTTTTAATTTGCTTACCGGGCTAAAGGTTAGCATGCTTAAAATACGTAAGTCGTTTTGTTCAACAAATTTAAGTAGATAACTCATCAGTTGTTTGCATCAGAGCGACAATTTTTGAGATAGTTATTAAAACTGTTTAAAGGTTGTCAAACGTTGTTTCTCGTTGTATATCCTTTAATTCTAGAGTTAAATTGATAAAGAACGTGTACGAATTTGTTTAACGCATTTGTTTTGGTTACTCGACGGCTCCGTTCTCGTGTAGCCTACATATTGCGTTTTGTTTTTTAATTTGCTTACCGGGCTAAAGGTTAGCATGCTTAAAATACGTAAGTCGTTTTGTTCAACAAATTTGAGTAGATAACTCATCAGTTGTTTGCATCAGAGCGACAATTTTTGAGATAGTTATTAAAACTGTTTAAAGGTTGTCAAACGTTGTTTCTCGTTGTATATCTTTTAATTCTAGAGTTAAATTGATAAATAACGTGTACGAATTTGTTTAACGCATTTGTTTTGGTTACTCGACGGCTCCGTTCTCGTGTAGCCTACATATTGCGTTTTTTGTTTAATTTGCTTACCGGGCTAAAGGTTAGCATGCTTAAAATACGTAAGTCGTTTTGTTCAACAAATTTAAGTAGATAACTCCTCAGTTGTTTGCATCAGAGCGACAATTTTTGAGATAGTTATTAAAACTATTTAAAGGTTGTCAAACGTTGTTTCTCGTTGTATATCCTTTAATTCTAGAGTTAAATTGATAAATAACGTGTACGAATTTGTTTAACGCATTTGTTTTGGTTACTCGACGGCTCAGTTCTCGTGTAGCCTACATATTGCGTTTTTTTTTTTAATTTGCTTACCGGACTAAAGGTTAGCATGCTTAAAATACGTAAGTCGTTTTGTTCAACAAATTTAAGTAGATAACTCCTCAGTTGTTTGCATCAGAGCGACAATTTTTGAGATAGTTATTAGAGCTGTTTAAAGGTTGTCAAACGTTGCTTCTCGTTGTATATCCTTTAATTCTAGAGTTAAATTGATAAATAACGTGTACGAATTTGTTTAACGCATTTGTTTTGGTTACTCGACGGCTCCGTTCTCGTATAGCCTACATATTGCGTTTTTTTTTAATTTGATTACCGGGCTAAAGGCTAGCATGCTTAAAATACGTAAGTCGTTTTGTTCAACAAATTTAAGTAGATAACTCATCAGTTGTTTGCATCAGAGCGACAATTTTTGAGATAGTTATTAAAACTGTTAAAGGTTGTCAAACGTTTTTTCTCGTTGTATATCCTTTAATTCTAGAGTTAAATTGATAAATAACGTGTACGAATTTGTTTAACGCATTTGTTTTGGTTACTCGACGGCTCCGTTCTCGTGTAGCCTACATATTGCGTTTTTTGTTTAATTTGCTTACCGGGCTAAAGGTTAGCATGCTTAAAATACGTAAGTCGTTTTGTTCAACAAATTTAAGTAGATAACTCCTCAGTATTTTGTTTTGTTTAAAGGTTGTCAAACGTTGTTTCTCGTTGTATATCCTTTAATTCTAGAGTTAAATTGATAAATAACGTGTACGAATTTGTTTAACGCATTTGTTTTGGTTACTCGACGTCTCCGTTCTCGTGTAGCCTACATATTGCGTTTTTTTTTTTAATTTGCTTACCGGGCTAAAGGTTAGCATGCTTAAAATACGTAAGTCGTTTTGTTCAACAAATTTAAGTAGATAACTCATCAGTTGTTTGCATCAGAGCGACAATTTTTGAGATAGTTATTAAAACTGTTTAAAGGTTGTCAAACGTTGTTTCTCGTTGTATATCCTTTAATTCTAGAGTTAAATTGATAAATAACGTGTACGAATTTGTTTAACGCATTTGTTTTGGTTACTCGACGGCTCAGTTCTCGTGTAGCCTACATATTGCGTTTTTTTTTTTAATTTGCTTACCGGACTAAAGGTTAGCATGCTTAAAATACGTAAGTCGTTTTGTTCAACAAATTTAAGTAGATAACTCCTCAGTTGTTTGCATCAGAGCGACAATTTTTGAGATAGTTATTAAAACTGTTTAAAGGTTGTAAAACGTTGTTTCTCGTTGTATATCCTTTAATTCTAGAGTTAAATTGATAAATAACGTGTACGAATTTGTTTAACGCATGGCTCAGTTCTCGTGTAGCCTACATATTGCGTTTTTTTTTTTTAATTTGCTTACCGGGCTAAAGGTTAGCATGCTTAAGATACGTAAGTCGTTTTGTTCAACAAATTTAAGTAGATAACTCCTCAGTTGTTTGCATCAGAGCGACAATTTTTGAGATAGTTATTAAAACTGTTTAAAGGTTGTCAAACGTTGTTTCTCGTTGTATATCCTTTAATTCTAGAGTTCAATTGATAAATAACGTGTACGAATTTGTTTAACGCATTTGTTTTGGTTACTCGACGTCTCCGTTCTCGTGTAGCCTACATATTGCGTTTTTTTTTAATTTGCTTACCGGGCTAAAGGTTAGCATGCTTAAAATACGTAAGTCGTTTTGTTCAACAAATTTAAGTAGATAACTCCTCAGTTGTTTGCATCAGAGCGACAATTTTTGAGATAGTTATTAAAACTGTTTAAAGGTTGTCAAACGTTGTTTCTCGTTGTATATCCTTTAATTCTAGAGTTAAATTGATAAATAACGTGTACGAATTTGTTTAACGCATTTGTTTTGGTTACTCGACGTCTCCGTTCTCGTGTAGCCTACATATTGCGTTTTTTTTTTTAATTTGCTTACCGGGCTAAAGGTTAGCATGCTTAAAATACGTAAGTCGTTTTGTTCAAAAAATTTAAATAGATAACTCATCAGTTGTTTGCATCAGAGCGACAATTTTTGAGATAGTTATTAAAACTGTTTAAAGGTTGTCAAACGTTGTTTCTCGTTGTATATCCTTTAATTCTAGAGTTAAATTGATAAATAACGTGTACGAATTTGTTTAACGCATTTGTTTTGGTTACTCGACGTCTCCGTTCTCGTGTAGCCTACATATTGCGTTTTTTTTTAATTTGCTTACCGGGCTAAAGGTTAGCATGCTTAAAATACGTAAGTCGTTTTGTTCAACAAATTTAAGTAGATAACTCCTCAGTTGTTTGCATCAGAGCGACAATTTTTGAGATAGTTATTAAAACTGTTTAAAGGTTGTCAAACGTTATTTCTCGTTGTATATCCTTTAATTCTAGAGTTAAATTGATAAATAACGTGTACGAATTTGTTTAACGCATTTGTTTTGGTTACTCGACGGTTTCGTTCTCGTGTAGCCTACATATTGCGTTTTTTTTTTTAATTTGCTTACCGGGCTAAAGGTTAGCATGCTTAAAATACGTAAGTCGTTTTGTTCAACAAATTTAAGTAGATAACTCATCAGTTGTTTGCATCAGAGCGACAATTTTTTAGAGAGTTATTAAAACTGTTTAAAGGTTGTCAAACGTTGTTTCTGTATATCCATTAATTCTAGAGTTAAATTGATAAATAACGTGTACGAATTTGTTTAACGCATTTGTTTTGGTTACTCGACGTCTCCGTTCTCGTGTAGCCTACATATTGCGTTTTTTTTTTAATTTGCTTACCGGGCTAAAGGTTAGCATGCTTAAAATACGTAAGTCATTTTGTTCAACAAATTTAAGTAGATAACTCATCAGTTGTTTGCATCAGAGCGACAATTTTTGAGATAGTTATTAAAACTGTTTAAAGGTTGTCAAACGTTGTTTCTCGTTGTATATCCTTTAATTCTAGAGTTAAATTGATAAATAACGTGTACGAATTTGTTTAACGCATTTGTTTTGGTTACTCGACGGCTCCGTTCTCGTGTAGCCTACATATTGCGTTTTTTTTTTTTAATTTGCTTACCGGGCTAAAGGTTAGCATGCTTAAAATACATAAGTCGTTTTGTTCAACAAATTTGAGTAGATAACTCATCAGTTGTTTGCATCAGAGCGACAATTTTTGAGATAGTTATTAAAACTGTTTAAAGGTTGTCAAACGTTGTTTCTCGTTGTATATCCTTTAATTCTAGAGTTAAATTGATAAATAACGTGTACGAATTTGTTTAACGCATTTCTTTTGGTTACTCGACGGCTCAGTTCTCGTGTAGCCTACATATTGCGTTTTTTTTTTAATTTGCTTACCGGGCTAAAGGTTAGCATGCTTAAAATACATAAGTCGTTTTGTTCAACAAATTTAAGTAGATAACTCCTCAGTTGTTTGCATCAGAGCGACAATTTTTGAGATAGTTATTAAAACTGTTTAAAGGTTGTCAAACGTTGTTTCTCGTTGTATATCCTTTAATTCTAGAGTTAAATTGATAAATAACGTGTACGAATTTGTTTAACGCATGGCTCAGTTCTCGTGTAGCCTACATATTGCGTTTTTTTTTTAATTTGCTTACCGGGCTAAAGGTTAGCATGCTTAAGATAAGTAAGTCGTTTTGTTCAACAAATTTAAGTAGATAACTCCTCAGTTGTTTGCATCAGAGCGACAATTTTTGAGATAGTTATTAAAACTGTTTAAAGGTTGTCAAACGTTGTTTCTCGTTGTATATCCTTTAATTCTAGAGTTAAATTGATAAATAACGTGTACGAATTTGTTTAACGCATTTGTTTTGGTTACTCGACGTCTCCGTTCTCGTGTAGCCTACATATTGCGTTTTTTTTTAATTTGCTTACCGGGCTAAAGGTTAGCATGCTTAAAATACGTAAGTCGTTTTGTTCAACAAATTTAAGTAGATAACTCCTCAGTTGTTTGCATCAGAGCGACAATTTTTGAGATAGTTATTAAAACTGTTTAAAGGTTGTCAAACGTTGTTTCTCGTTGTATATCCTTTAATTCTAGAGTTAAATTGATAAATAACGTGTACGAATTTGTTAAACGCATTTGTTTTGGTTACTCGACGTCTCCGTTCTCGTGTAGCCTACATATTGCGTTTTTTTTTTTTAATTTGCTTACCGGGCTAAAGGTTAGCATGCTTAAAATACGTAAGTCGTTTTGTTCAACAAATTTAAATAGATAACTCATCAGTTGTTTGCATCAGAGCGACAATTTTTGAGATAGTTATTAAAACTGTTTAAAGGTTGTCAAACGTTGTTTCTCGTTGTATATCCTTTAATTCTAGAGTTAAATTGATAAATAACGTGTACGAATTTGTTTAACGCATTTGTTTTGGTTACTCGACGTCTCCGTTCTCGTGTAGCCTACATATTGCGTTTTTTTTTAATTTGCTTACCGGGCTAAAGGTTAGCATGCTTAAAATACGTAAGTCGTTTTGTTCAACAAATTTAAGTAGATAACTCCTCAGTTGTTTGCATCAGAGCGACAATTTTTGAGATAGTTATTAAAACTGTTTAAAGGTTGTCAAACGTTTTTTCTCGTTGTATATCCTTTAATTCTAGAGTTAAACTGATAAATAACGTGTACGAATTTGTTTAACGCATTTGTTTTGGTTACTCGACGGTTCCGTTCTCGTGTAGCCTACATATTGCGTTTTTTTTTTTAATTTGCTTACCGGGCTAAAGGTTAGCATGCTTAAAATACGTAAGTCGTTTTGTTCAACAAATTTAAGTAGATAACTCATCAGTTGTTTGCATCAGAGCGACAATTTTTGAGATAGTTATTAAAACTGTTTAAAGGTTGTCAAACGTTGTTTCTGTATATCCTTTAATTCTAGAGTTAAATTGATAAATAACGTGTACGAATTTGTTTAACGCATTTGTTTTGGTTACTCGACGTCTCCGTTCTCGTGTAGCCTACATATTGCGTTTTTTTTTTAATTTGCTTACCGGGCTAAAGGTTAGCATGCTTAAAATACGTAAGTCATTTTGTTCAACAAATTTAAGTAGATAACTCATCAGTTGTTTGCATCAGAGCAACAATTTTTGAGATAGTTATTAAAACTGTTTAAAGGTTGTCAAACGTTGTTTCTCGTTGTATATCCTTTAATTCTAGAGTTAAATTGATAAATAACGTGTACGAATTTGTTTAACGCATTTGTTTTGGTTACTCGACGGCTCCGTTCTCGTGTAGCCTATATATTGCGTTTTTTTTTTTAATTTGCTTGCCGGGCTAAAGGTTAGCATGCTTAAAATACGTAAGTCGTTTTGTTCAACAAATTTGAGTAGATAACTCAGCAGTTGTTTGCATCAGAGCGACAATTTTTGAGATAGTTATTAAAACTGTTTAAAGGTTGTCAAACGTTGTTTCTCGTTGTATATCCTTTAATTCTAGAGTTAAATTGATAAATAACGTGTACGAATTTGTTTAACGCATTTGTTTTGGTTACTCGACGGTTCCGTTCTCGTGTAGCCTACATATTGCGTTTTTTTTTTTAATTTGCTTACCGGGCTAAAGGTTAGCATGCTTAAAATACGTAAGTCGTTTTGTTCAACAAATTTAAGTAGATAACTCATCAGTTGTTTGCATCAGAGCGACAATTTTTGAGATAGTTATTAAAACTGTTTAAAGGTTGTCAAACGTTGTTTCTGTATATCCTTTAATTCTAGAGTTAAATTGATAAATAACGTGTACGAATTTGTTTAACGCATTTGTTTTGGTTACTCGACGGCTCCGTTCTCGTGTAGCCTACATATTGCGTTTTTTTTAATTTGATTACCGGGCTAAAGGCTAGCATGCTTAAAATACGTAAGTCGTTTTGTTCAACAAATTTAAGTAGATAACTCATCAGTTGTTTGCATCAGAGCGACAATTTTTGAGATAGTTATTAAAACTGTTTAAAAGTTGTCAAACGTTGTTTTTCGTTGTATATTCTTTAATTCTAGAGTTAAATTGATAAATAACGTGTACGAATTTGTTTAACGCATGGCTCAGTTCTCGTGTAGCCTACATATTGCGTTTTTTTTTAATTTGCTTACCGGGCTAAAGGTTAGCATGCTTAAAATACGTAAGTCGTTTTGTTCAACAAATTTAAGTAGATAACTCCTCAGTTGTTTGCATCAGAGCGACAATTTTTGAGATAGTTATTAAAACTGTTTAAAGGTTGTCAAACGTTGTTTCTCGTTGTATATCCTTTAATTCTAGAGTTAAATTGATAAATAACGTGTACGAATTTGTTTAACGCATGGCTCAGTTCTCGTGTAGCCTACATATTGCGTTTTTTTTTTAATTTGCTTACCGGGCTAAAGGTTAGCATGCTTAAAATACGTAAGTCGTTTTGTTCAACAAATTTAAGTAGATAACTCCTCAGTTGTTTGCATCAGAGCGACAATTTTTGAGATAGTTATTAAAACTGTTTAAAGGTTGTCAAACGTTGTTTCTCGTTGTATATCCTTTAATTCTAGAGTTAAATTGATAAATAACGTGTACGAATTTGTTTAACGCATTTGTTTTGGTTACTCGACGTCTCCGTTCTCGTGTAGCCTACATATTGCGTTTTTTTTTAATTTGCTTACCGGGCTAAAGGTTAGCATGCTTAAAATACGTAAGTCGTTTTGTTCAACAAATTTAAGTAGATAACTCCTCAGTTGTTTGCATCAGAGCGACAATTTTTGAGATAGTTATTAAAACTGTTTAAAGGTTGTCAAACGTTGTTTCTCGTTGTATATCCTTTAATTCTAGAGTTAAATTGATAAATAACGTGTACGAATTTGTTTAACGCATTTGTTTTGGTTACTCGACGTCTCCGTTCTCGTGTAGCCTACATATTGCGTTTTTTTTTTTAATTTGCTTACCGGGCTAAAGGTTAGCATGCTTAAAATACGTAAGTCGTTTTGTTCAACAAATTTAAATAGATAACTCATCAGTTGTTTGCATCAGAGCGACAATTTTTGAGATAGTTATTAAAACTGTTTAAAGGTTGTCAAACGTTGTTTCTCGTTGTATATCCTTTAATTCTAGAGTTAAATTGATAAATAACGTGTACGAATTTGTTTAACGCATTTGTTTTGGTTACTCGACGTCTCCGTTCTCGTGTAGCCTACATATTGCGTTTTTTTTTTTAATTTGCTTACCGGGCTAAAGGTTAGCATGCTTAAAATACGTAAGTCGTTTTGTTCAACAAATTTAAGTAGATAACTCCTCAGTTGTTTGCATCAGAGCGACAATTTTTGAGATAGTTATTAAAACTGTTTAAAGGTTGTCAAACGTTGTTTCTCGTTGTATATACTTTAATTCTAGAGTTAAATTGATAAATAACGTCTACGAATTTGTTTAACGCATTTGTTTTGGTTACTCGACGGCTCCGTTCTCGTGTAGCCTACATATTGCGTTTTTTTTTTAATTTGCTTACCGGGCTAAAGGTTAGCATGCTTAAAATACATAAGTCGTTTTGTTCAACAAATTTGAGTAGATAACTCATCAGTTGTTTGCATCAGAGCGACAATTTTTGAGATAGTTATTAAAACTGTTTAAAGGTTGTCAAACGTTGTTTCTCGTTGTATATCCTTTAATTCTAGAGTTAAATTGATAAATAACGTGTACGAATTTGTTTAACGCATTTGTTTTGGTTACTCGACGGCTCCGTTCTCGTGTAGCCTACATATTGCGTTTTTTGTTTAATTTGCTTACCGGGCTAAAGGTTAGCATGCTTAAAATACGTAAGTCGTTTTGTTCAACAAATTTAAGTAGATAACTCCTCAGTTGTTTGCATCAGAGCGACAATTTTTGAGATAGTTATTAAAACTATTTAAAGGTTGTCAAACGTTGTTTCTCGTTGTATATCCTTTAATTCTAGAGTTAAATTGATAAATAACGTTTACGAATTTGTTTAACGAATTTGTTTTGGTTACTCGACGGCTCAGTTCTCGTGTAGCCTACATATTGCGTTTTTTTTTTTAATTTGCTTACCGGGCTAAAGGTTAGCATGCTTAAAATACGTAAGTCGTTTTGTTCAACAAATTTAAGTAGATAACTCCTCAGTTGTTTGCATCAGAGCGACAATTTTTGAGATAGTTATTAGAGCTGTTTAAAGGTTGTCAAACGTTGCTTCTCGTTGTATATCCTTTAATTCTAGAGTTAAATTGATAAATAACGTGTACGAATTTGTTTAACGCATTTGTTTTGGTTACTCGACGGCTCCGTTCTCGTGTAGCCTACATATTGCGTTTTTTTTTAATTTGCTTACCGGGCTAAAGGTTAGCATGCTTAAAATACGTAAGTCGTTTTGTACAACAAATTTGAGTAGATAACTCATCAGATGTTTGCATCAGAGCGACAATTTTTGAGATAGTTATTAAAACTGTTTAAAGGTTGTCAAACGTTGTTTCTCGTTGTATATCCTTTAATTCTAGAGTTAAATTGATAAATAACGTGTACTAATTTGTTTAACGCATTTGTTTTGGTTACTCGACGGCTCCGTTCTCGTGTAGCCTACATATTGCGTTTTTTGTTTAATTTGCTTACCGGGCTAAAGGTTAGCATGCTTAAAATACGTAAGTCGTTTTGTTCAACAAATTTAAGTAGATAACTCCTCAGTTGTTTGCATCAGAGCGACAATTTTTGAGATAGTTATTAAAACTGTTTAAAGGTTGTCAAACGTTGTTTCTCGTTGTATATCCTTTAATTCTAGAGTTAAATTGATAAATAACGTGTACGAATTTGTTTAACGCATTTGTTTTGGTTACTCGACGTCTCCGTTCTCGTGCAGCCTACATATTGCGTTTTTTTTTTAATTTGCTTACCGGGCTAAAGGTTAGCATGCTTAAAATACGTAAGTCGTTTTGTTCAACAAATTTAAGTAGATAACTCCTCAGTTGTTTGCATCAGAGCGACAATTTTTGAGATAGTTATTAAAACTGTTTAAAGGTTGTCAAACGTTGTTTCTCGTTGTATATCCTTTAATTCTAGAGTTAAATTGATAAATAACGTGTACGAATTTGTTTAGCGCATTTGTTTTGGTTACTCGACGTCTCCGTTCTCGTGTAGCCTACATAATGCGTTTTTTTTTAATTTGCTTACCGGGCTAAAGGTTAGCATGCTTAAAATACGTAAGTCGTTTTGTTCAACAAATTTAAGTAGATAACTCATCAGTTGTTTGCATCAGAGCGACAATTTTTGAGATAGTTATAAAACTGTTTAAAGGTTGTCAAACATTGTTTCTCGTTGTATATCCTTTAATTCTAGAGTTAAATTGATAAATAACGTGTACGAATTTGTTTAACGCATTTGTTTTGGTTACTCGACGTCTCCGTTCTCGTGTAGCCTACATATTGCGTGTTTTTTTTAATTTGCTTACCGGGCTAAAGGTTAGCATGCTTAAAATACGTAAGTCGTTTTGTTCAACAAATTTAAGTAGATAACTCCTCAGTTGTTTGCATCAGAGCGACAATTTTTGAGACAGTTATTAAAACTATTTAAAGGTTGTCAAACGTTGTTTCTCGTTGTATATCCTTTAATTCTAGAGTTATATTGATAAATAACGTGTACGAATTTGTTTAACGCATTTGTTTTGGTTACTCGACGGCTCCGTTCTCGTGTAGCCTACATATTGCGTTTTTTTTTTAATTTGCTTACCGGGCTAAAGGTTAGCATGCTTAAAATACGTAAGTCGTTTTGTTCAACAAATTTAAGTAGATAACTCATCAGTTGTTTGCATCAGAGCGACAATTTTTGAGATAGTTATTAAAACTGTTTAAAGGTTGTCAAACGTTGTTTCTCGTTGTATATCCTTTAATTCTAGAGTTAAATTGATAAATAACGTGTACGAATTTGTTTAACGCATTTGTTTTGGTTACTCGACGGCTCAGTTCTCGTGTAGCCTACATATTGCTTTTTTTTTAATTTGCTTACCGGGCTAAAGGTTAGCATGCTTAAAATACGTAAGTCGTTTTGTTCAACAAATTTAAGTAGATAACTCCTCAGTTGTTTGCATCAGAGCGACAATTTTTGAGATAGTTATTAAAACTGTTTAAAGGTTGTCAAACGTTGTTTCTCGTTGTATATCCTTTAATTCTAGAGTTAAATTGATAAATAACGTGTACGAATTTGTTTAACGCATTTGTTTTGGTTACTCGACGGCTCCGTTCTCGTGTAGCCTACATATTGCGTTTTTTGTTTAATTTGCTTACCGGGCTAAAGGTTAGCATGCTTAAAATACGTAAGTCGTTTTGTTCAACAAATTTAAGTAGATAACTCCTCAGTTGTTTGCATCAAAGCGACAATTTTTGAGATAGTTATTAAAACTATTTAAAGGTTGTCAAACGTTGTTTCTCGTTGTATATCCTTTAATTCTAGAGTTAAATTGATAAATAACGTGTACGAATTTGTTTAACGCATTTGTTTTGGTTACTCGACGTCTCCGTTCTCGTGTAGCCTACATATTGAGTGTTTTTTTTAATTTGCTTACCGGGCTAAAGGTTAGCATGCTTAAAATACGTAAGTCGTTTTGTTCAACAAATTTAAGTAGATAACTCCTCAGTTGTTTGCATCAGAGCGACAATTTTTGAGACAGTTATTAAAACTATTTAAAGGTTGTCAAACGTTGTTTCTCGTTGTATATCCTTTAATTCTAGAGTTAAATTGATAAATAACGTGTACGAATTTGTTTAACGCATTTGTTTTGGTTACTCGACGTCTCCGTTCTCGTGCAGCCTACATATTGCGTTTTTTTTTTAATTTGCTTACCGGGCTAAAGGTTAGCATGCTTAAAATACGTAAGTCGTTTTGTTCAACAAATTTAAGTAGATAACTCCTCAGTTGTTTGCATCAGAGCGACAATTTTTGAGATAGTTATTAAAACTGTTTAAAGGTTGTCAAACGTTGTTTCTCGTTGTATATCCTTTAATTCTAGAGTTAAATTGATAAATAACGTGTACGAATTTGTTTAGCGCATTTGTTTTGGTTACTCGACGTCTCCGTTCTCGTGTAGCCTACATAATGCGTTTTTTTTTAATTTGCTTACCGGGCTAAAGGTTAGCATGCTTAAAATACGTAAGTCGTTTTGTTCAACAAATTTAAGTAGATAACTCATCAGTTGTTTGCATCAGAGCGACAATTTTTGAGATAGTTATAAAACTGTTTAAAGGTTGTCAAACATTGTTTCTCGTTGTATATCCTTTAATTCTAGAGTTAAATTGATAAATAACGTGTACGAATTTGTTTAACGCATTTGTTTTGGTTACTCGACGTCTCCGTTCTCGTGTAGCCTACATATTGCGTGTTTTTTTTAATTTGCTTACCGGGCTAAAGGTTAGCATGCTTAAAATACGTAAGTCGTTTTGTTCAACAAATTTAAGTAGATAACTCCTCAGTTGTTTGCATCAGAGCGACAATTTTTGAGACAGTTATTAAAACTATTTAAAGGTTGTCAAACGTTGTTTCTCGTTGTATATCCTTTAATTCTAGAGTTAAATTGATAAATAACGTGTACGAATTTGTTTAACGCATTTGTTTTGGTTACTCGACGGCTCCGTTCTCGTGTAGCCTACATATTGCGTTTTTTTTTTAATTTGCTTACCGGGCTAAAGGTTAGCATGCTTAAAATACGTAAGTCGTTTTGTTCAACAAATTTAAGTAGATAACTCATCAGTTGTTTGCATCAGAGCGACAATTTTTGAGATAGTTATTAAAACTGTTTAAAGGTTGTCAAACGTTGTTTCTCGTTGTATATCCTTTAATTCTAGAGTTAAATTGATAAATAACGTGTACGAATTTGTTTAACGCATTTGTTTTGGTTACTCGACGGCTCAGTTCTCGTGTAGCCTACATATTGCGTTTTTTTTAATTTGCTTACCGGGCTAAAGGTTAGCATGCTTAAAATACGTAAGTCGTTTTGTTCAACAAATTTAAGTAGATAACTCCTCAGTTGTTTGCATCAGAGCGACAATTTTTGAGATAGTTATTAAAACTGTTTAAAGGTTGTCAAACGTTGTTTCTCGTTGTATATCCTTTAATTCTAGAGTTAAATTGATAAATAACGTGTACGAATTTGTTTAACGCATTTGTTTTGGTTACTCGACGTCTCCGTTCTCGTGTAGCCTACATATTGCGTGTTTTTTTTAATTTGCTTACCGGGCTAAAGGTTAGCATGCTTAAAATACGTAAGTCGTTTTGTTCAACAAATTTAAGTAGATAACTCCTCAGTTGTTTGCATCAGAGCGACAATTTTTGAGACAGTTATTAAAACTATTTAAAGGTTGTCAAACGTTGTTTCTCGTTGTATATCCTTTAATTCTAGAGTTAAATTGATAAATAACGTGTACGAATTTGTTTAACGCATTTGTTTTGGTTACTCGACGGCTCCGTTCTCGTGTAGCCTACATATTGCGTTTTTTTTTTAATTTGCTTACCGGGCTAAAGGTTAGCATGCTTAAAATACGTAAGTCGTTTTGTTCAACAAATTTAAGTAGATAACTCATCAGTTGTTTGCATCAGAGCGACAATTTTTGAGATAGTTATTAAAACTGTTTAAAGGTTGTCAAACGTTGTTTCTCGTTGTATATCCTTTAATTCTAGAGTTAAATTGATAAATAACGTGTACGAATTTGTTTAACGCATTTGTTTTGGTTACTCGACGGCTCAGTTCTCGTGTAGCCTACATATTGCGTTTTTTTTAATTTGCTTACCGGGCTAAAGGTTAGCATGCTTAAAATACGTAAGTCGTTTTGTTCAACAAATTTAAGTAGATAACTCCTCAGTTGTTTGCATCAGAGCGACAATTTTTGAGATAGTTATTAAAACTGTTTAAAGGTTGTCAAACGTTGTTTCTCGTTGTATATCCTTTAATTCTAGAGTTAAATTGATAAATAACGTGTACGAATTTGTTTAACGCATTTGTTTTGGTTACTCGACGTCTCCGTTCTCGTGTAGCCTACATATTGCGTTTTTTTTTTTAATTTGCTTACCGGGCTAAAGGTTAGCATGCTTAAAATACGTAAGTCGTTTTGTTCAACAAATTTAAATAGATAACTCATCAGTTGTTTGCATCAGAGCGACAATTTTTGAGATAGTTATTAAAACTGTTTAAAGGTTGTCAAACGTTGTTTCTCGTTGTATATCCTTTAATTCTAGAGTTAAATTGATAAATAACGTGTACGAATTTGTTTAACGCATTTGTTTTGGTTACTCGACGTCTCCGTTCTCGTGTAGCCTACATATTGCGTTTTTTTTTTAATTTGCTTACCGGGCTAAAGGTTAGCATGCTTAAAATACGTAAGTCGTTTTGTTCAACAAATTTAAGTAGATAACTCCTCAGTTGTTTGCATCAGAGCGATAATTTTTGAGATAGTTATTAAAACTGTTTAAAGGTTGTCAAACGTTGTTTCTTGTTGTATATCCTTTAATTCTAGAGTTAAACTGATAAATAACGTGTACGAATTTGTTTAACGCATTTGTTTTGGTTACTCGACGGTTCCGTTCTCGTGTAGCCTACATATTGCGTTTTTTTTTTAATTTGCTTACCGGGCTAAAGGTTAGCATGCTTAAAATACGTAAGTCGTTTTGTTCAACAAATTTAAGTAGATAACTCATCAGTTGTTTGCATCAGAGCGACAATTTTTGAGATAGTTATTAAAACTGTTTAAAGGTTGTCAAACGTTGTTTCTGTATATCCTTTAATTCTAGAGTTAAATTGATAAATAACGTGTACGAATTTGTTTAACGCATTTGTTTTGGTTACTCGACGTCTCCGTTCTCGTGTAGCCTACATATTGCGTTTTTTTTTTAATTTGCTTACCGGGCTAAAGGTTAGCATGCTTAAAATACGTAAGTCATTTTGTTCAACAAATTTAAGTAGATAACTCATCAGTTGTTTGCATCAGAGCGACAATTTTTGAGATAGTTATTAAAACTGTTTAAAGGTTGTCAAACGTTGTTTCTCGTTGTATATCCTTTAATTCTAGAGTTAAATTGATAAATAACGTGTACGAATTTGTTTAACGCATTTGTTTTGGTTACTCGAAGGCTCCGTTCTCGTGTAGCCTACATATTGCGTTTTTTTTTTTAATTTGCTTACCGGGCTAAAGGTTAGCATGCTTAAAATACATAAGTCGTTTTGTTCAACAAATTTGAGTAGATAACTCATCAGTTGTTTGCATCAGAGCGACAATTTTTGAGATAGTTATTAAAACTGTTTAAAGGTTGTCAAACGTTGTTTCTCGTTGTATATCCTTTAATTCTAGAGTTAAATTGATAAATAACGTGTACGAATTTGTTTAACGCATTTGTTTTGGTTACTCGACGGCTCCGTTCTCGTGTAGCCTACATATTGCGTTTTTTGTTTAATTTGCTTACCGGGCTAAAGGTTAGCATGCTTAAAATACGTAAGTCGTTTTGTTCAACAAATTTAAGTAGATAACTCCTCAGTTGTTTGCATCAAAGCGACAATTTTTGAGATAGTTATTAAAACTATTTAAAGGTTGTCAAACGTTGTTTCTCGTTGTATATCCTTTAATTCTAGAGTTAAATTGATAAATAACGTGTACGAATTTGTTTAACGCATTTGTTTTGGTTACTCGACGGCTCAGTTCTCGTGTAGCCTACATATTGCGTTTTTTTTTAATTTGCTTACCGGGCTAAAGGTTAGCATGCTTAAAATACGTAAGTCGTTTTGTTCAACAAATTTAAGTAGATAACTCCTCAGTTGTTTGCATCAGAGCGACAATTTTTGAGATAGTTATAGAGCTGTTTAAAGGTTGTCAAACGTTGCTTCTCGTTGTATATCCTTTAATTCTAGAGTTAAATTGATAAATAACGTGTACGAATTTGTTTAACGCATTTAGTTTGGTTACTCGACGGCTCCGTTCTCGTGTAGCCTACATATTGCGTTTTTTTTAATTTTATTACCGGGCTAAAGGCTAGCATGCTTAAAATACGTAAGTCGTTTTGTTCAACAAATTTAAGTAGATAACTCATCAGTTGTTTGCATCAGAGCGACAATTTTTGAGATAGTTATTAAAACTGTTTAAAAGTTGTCAAACGTTGTTTTTCGTTGTATATCCTTTAATTCTAGAGTTAAATTGATAAATAACGTGTACGAATTTGTTTAACGCATGGCTCAGTTCTCGTATAGCCTACATATTGCGTTTTTTTTTTAATTTGCTTACCGGGCTAAACGTTAGCATGCTTAAAATACGTAAGTCGTTTTGTTCAACAAATTTAAGTAGATAACTCCTCAGTTGATTGCATCAGAGCGACAATTTTTGAGATAGTTATTAAAACTGTTTAAAGGTTGTCAAACGTTGTTTCTCGTTGTATATCCTTTAATTCTAGAGTTAAATTGATAAATAACGTGTACGAATTTGTTTAACGCATGGCTCAGTTCTCGTGTAGCCTACATATTGCGTTTTTTTTTAATTTGCTTACCGGGCTAAAGGTTAGCATGCTTAAAATACGTAAGTCGTTTTGTTCAACAAATTTAAGTAGATAACTCCTCAGTTGTTTGCATCAGAGCGACAATTTTTGAGATAGTTATTAAAACTGTTTAAAGGTTGTCAAACGTTGTTTCTCGTTGTATATCCTTTAATTCTAGAGTTAAATTGATAAATAACGTGTACGAATTTGTTTAACGCATTTGTTTTGGTTACTCGACGTCTCCGTTCTCGTGTAGCCTACATATAGCGTTTTTTTTTTAATTTGCTTACCGGGCTAAAGGTTAGCATGCTTAAAATACGTAAGTCGTTTTGTTCAACAAATTTAAGTAGATAACTCCTCAGTTGTTTGCATCAGAGCGACAATTTTTGAGATAGTTATTAAAACTGTTTAAAGGTTGTCAAACGTTGTTTCTCGTTGTATATCCTTTAATTCTAGAGTTAAATTGATAAATAACGTGTACGAATTTGTTTAACGCATTTGTTTTGGTTACTCGACGTCTCCGTTCTCGTGTAGCCTACATATTGCGTTTTTTTTTTAATTTGCTTACCGGGCTAAAGGTTAGCATGCTTAAAATACGTAAGTCGTTTTGTTCAACAAATTTAAATAGATAACTCATCAGTTGTTTGCATCAGAGCGACAATTTTTGAGATAGTTATTAAAACTGTTTAAAGGTTGTCAAACGTTGTTTCTCGTTGTATATCCTTTAATTCTAGAGTTAAATTGATAAATAACGTGTACGAATTTGTTTAACGCATTTGTTTTGGTTACTCGACGTCTCCGTTCTCGTGTAGCCTACATATTGCGTTTTTTTTTTTAATTTGCTTACCGGGCTAAAGGTTAGCATGCTTAAAATACGTAAGTCGTTTTGTTCAACAAATTTAAGTAGATAACTCCTCAGTTGTTTGCATCAGAGCGACAATTTTTGAGATAGTTATTAAAACTGTTTAAAGGTTGTCAAACGTTGTTTCTCGTTGTATATCCTTTAATTCTAGAGTTAAATTGATAAATAACGTGTACGAATTTGTTTAACGCATTTGTTTTGGTTACTCGACGGCTCCGTTCTCGTGTAGCCTACATATTGTTTTTTTTTTTTAATTTGCTTACCGGGCTAAAGGTTAGCATGCTTAAAATACATAAGTCGTTTTGTTCAACAAATTTGAGTAGATAACTCATCAGTTGTTTGCATCAGAGCGACAATTTTTGAGATAGTTATTAAAACTGTTTAAAGGTTGTCAAACGTTGTTTCTCGTTGTATATCCTTTAATTCTAGAGTTAAATTGATAAATAACGTGTACGAATTTGTTTAACGCATTTGTTTTGGTTACTCGACGGCTCCGTTCTCGTGTAGCCTACATATTGCGTTTTTTGTTTAATTTGCTTACCGGGCTAAAGGTTAGCATGCTTAAAATACGTAAGTCGTTTTGTTCAACAAATTTAAGTAGATAACTCCTCAGTTGTTTGCATCAGAGCGACAATTTTTGAGATAGTTATTAAAACTATTTAAAGGTTGTCAAACGTTGTTTCTCGTTGTATATCCTTTAATTCTAGAGTTAAATTGATAAATAACGTTTACGAATTTGTTTAACGAATTTGTTTTGGTTACTCGACGGCTCAGTTCTCGTGTAGCCTACATATTGCGTTTTTTTTTTAATTTGCTTACCGGGCTAAAGGTTAGCATGCTTAAAATACGTAAGTCGTTTTGTTCAACAAATTTAAGTAGATAACTCCTCAGTTGTTTGCATCAGAGCGACAATTTTTGAGATAGTTATTAAAACTGTTTAAAGGTTGTCAAACGTTGTTTCTCGTTGTATATCCTTTAATTCTAGAGTTAAATTGATAAATAACGTGTACGAATTTGTTTAACGCATTTGTTTTGGTTACTCGACGTCTCCGTTCTCGTGTAGCCTACATATTGCGTTTTTTTTTAATTTGCTTAGTTGTTTGCATCAGAGCGACAATTTTTGAGATAGTTATTAAAACTGTTTAAAGGTTGTCAAACGTTGTTTCTCGTTGTATATCCTTTAATTCTAGAGTTAAATTGATAAATAACGTGTACGAATTTGTTTAACGCATTTGTTTTTGTTACTCGACGGCTCCGTTCTCGTGTAGCCTACATATTGCGTTTTTTTTTTAATTTGCTTACCGGGCTAAAGGTTAGCATGCTTAAAATACATAAGTCGTTTTGTTCAACAAATTTGAGTAGATAACTCATCAGTTGTTTGCATCAGAGCGACAATTTTTGAGATAGTTATTAAAACTGTTTAAAGGTTGTCAAACGTTGTTTCTCGTTGTATATCCTTTAATTCTAGAGTTAAATTGATAAATAACGTGTACGAATTTGTTTAACGCATTTGTTTTGGTTACTCGACGGCTCCGTTCTCGTGTAGCCTACATATTGCGTTTTTTGTTTAATTTGCTTACCGGGCTAAAGGTTAGCATGCTTAAAATACGTAAGTCGTTTTGTTCAACAAATTTAAGTAGATAACTCCTCAGTTGTTTGCATCAGAGCGACAATTTTTGAGATAGTTATAGAGCTGTTTAAAGGTTGTCAAACGTTGCTTCTCGTTGTATATCCTTTAATTCTAGAGTTAAATTGATAAATAACGTGTACGAATTTGTTTAATGCATTTAGTTTGGTTACTCGACGCCTCCGTTCTCGTGTAGCCTACATATTGCGTTTTTTTTAATTTTATTACCGGGCTAAAGGCTAGCATGCTTAAAATACGTAAGTCGTTTTGTTCAACAAATTTAAGTAGATAACTCATCAGTTGTTTGCATCAGAGCGACAATTTTTGAGATAGTTATTAAAACTGTTTAAAAGTTGTCAAACGTTGTTTTTCGTTGTATATCCTTTAATTCTAGAGTTAAATTGATAAATAACGTGTACGAATTTGTTTAACGCATGGCTCAGTTCTCGTGTAGCCTACATATTGCGTTTTTTTTTTAATTTGCTTACCGGGCTAAACGTTAGCATGCTTAAAATACGTAAGTCGTTTTGTTCAACAAATTTAAGTAGATAACTCCTCAGTTGTTTGCATCAGAGCGACAATTTTTGAGATAGTTATTAAAACTGTTTAAAGGTTGTCAAACGTTGTTTCTCGTTGTATATCCTTTAATTCTAGAGTTAAATTGATAAATAACGTGTACGAATTTGTTTAACGCATGGCTCAGTTCTCGTGTAGCCTACATATTGCGTTTTTTTTTAATTTGCTTACCGGGCTAAAGGTTAGCATGCTTAAAATACGTAAGTCGTTTTGTTCAACAAATTTAAGTAGATAACTCCTCAGTTGTTTGCATCAGAGCGACAATTTTTGAGATAGTTATTAAAACTGTTTAAAGGTTGTCAAACGTTGTTTCTCGTTGTATATTCTTTAATTCTAGAGTTAAATTGATAAATAACGTGTACGAATTTGTTTAACGCATTTGTTTTGGTTACTCGACGTCTCCGTTCTCGTGTAGCCTACATATTGCGTTTTTTTTTAATTTGCTTACCGGGCTAAAGGTTAGCATGCTTAAAATACGTAAGTCGTTTTGTTCAACAAATTTAAGTAGATAACTCCTCAGTTGTTTGCATCAGAGCGACAATTTTTGAGATAGTTATTAAAACTGTTTAAAGGTTGTCAAACGTTGTTTCTCGTTGTATATCCTTTAATTCTAGAGTTAAATTGATAAATAACGTGTACGAATTTGTTTAACGCATTTGTTTTGGTTACTCGACGTCTCCGTTCTCGTGTAGCCTACATATTGCGTTTTTTTTTTAATTTGCTTACCGGGCTAAAGGTTAGCATGCTTAAAATACGTAAGTCGTTTTGTTCAACAAATTTAAATAGATAACTCATCAGTTGTTTGCATCAGAGCGACAATTTTTGAGATAGTTATTAAAACTGTTTAAAGGTTGTCAAACGTTGTTTCTCGTTGTATATCCTTTAATTCTAGAGTTAAATTGATAAATAACGTGTACGAATTTGTTTAACGCATTTGTTTTGGTTACTCGACGTCTCCGTTCTCGTGTAGCCTACATATTGCGTTTTTTTTTTAATTTGCTTACCGGGCTAAAGGTTAGCATGCTTAAAATACGTAAGTCGTTTTGTTCAACAAATTTAAGTAGATAACTCCTCAGTTGTTTGCATCAGAGCGACAATTTTTGAGATAGTTATTAAAACTGTTTAAAGGTTGTCAAACGTTGTTTCTCGTTGTATATCCTTTAATTCTAGAGATAAATTGATAAATAACGTGTACGAATTTGTTTAACGCATTTGTTTTGGTTACTCGACGGCTCCGTTCTCGTGTAGCCTACATATTGCGTTTTTTTTTTAATTTGCTTACCGGGCTAAAGGTTAGCATGCTTAAAATACATAAGTCGTTTTGTTCAACAAATTTGAGTAGATAACTCATCAGTTGTTTGCATCAGAGCGACAATTTTTGAGATAGTTATTAAAACTGTTTAAAGGTTGTCAAACGTTGTTTCTCGTTGTATATCCTTTAATTCTAGAGTTAAATTGATAAATAACGTGTACGAATTTGTTTAACGCATTTGTTTTGGTTACTCGACGGCTCCGTTCTCGTGTAGCCTACATATTGCGTTTTTTGTTTAATTTGCTTACCGGGCTAAAGGTTAGCATGCTTAAAATACGTAAGTCGTTTTGTTCAACAAATTTAAGTAGATAACTCCTCAGTTGTTTGCATCAGAGCGACAATTTTTGAGATAGTTATTAAAACTATTTAAAGGTTGTCAAACGTTGTTTCTCGTTGTATATCCTTTAATTCTAGAGTTAAATTGATAAATAACGTTTACGAATTTGTTTAACGAATTTGTTTTGGTTACTCGACGGCTCAGTTCTCGTGTAGCCTACATATTGCGTTTTTTTTTTAATTTGCTTACCGGGCTAAAGGTTAGCATGCTTAAAATACGTAAGTCGTTTTGTTCAACAAATTTAAGTAGATAACTCCTCAGTTGTTTGCATCAGAGCGACAATTTTTGAGATAGTTATTAGAGCTGTTTAAAGGTTGTCAAACGTTGCTTCTCGTTGTATATCCTTTAATTCTAGAGTTAAATTGATAAATAACGTGTACGAATTTGTTTAACGCATTTGTTTTGGTTACTCGATGGCTCCGTTCTCGTGTAGCCTACATATTGCGTTTTTTTTTAATTTGCTTACCGGGCTAAAGGTTAGCATGCTTAAAATACGTAAGTCGTTTTGTTCAACAAATTTGAGTAGATAACTCATCAGATGTTTGCATCAGAGCGACAATTTTTGAGATAGTTATTAAAACTGTTTAAAGGTTGTCAAACGTTGTTTCTCGTTGTATATCCTTTAATTCTAGAGTTAAATTGATAAATAACGTGTACGAATTTGTTTAACGCATTTGTTTTGGTTACTCGACGGCTCCGTTCTCGTGTAGCCTACATATTGCGTTTTTTTTTAATTTGCTTACCGGGCTAAAGGTTAGCATGCTTAAAATACGTAAGTCGTTTTGTACAACAAATTTGAGTAGATAACTCATCAGATGTTTGCATCAGAGCGACAATTTTTGAGATAGTTATTAAAACTGTTTAAAGGTTGTCAAACGTTGTTTCTCGTTGTATATCCTTTAATTCTAGAGTTAAATTGATAAATAACGTGTACGAATTTGTTTAACGCATTTGTTTTGGTTACTCGACGGCTCCGTTCTCGTGTAGCCTACATATTGCGTTTTTTGTTTAATTTGCTTACCGGGCTAAAGGTTAGCATGCTTAAAATACGTAAGTCGTTTTGTTCAACAAATTTAAGTAGATAACTCCTCAGTTGTTTGCATCAGAGCGACAATTTTTGAGATAGTTATTAAAACTGTTTAAAGGTTGTCAAACGTTGTTTCTCGTTGTATATCCTTTAATTCTAGAGTTAAATTGATAAATAACGTGTACGAATTTGTTTAACGCATTTGTTTTGGTTACTCGACGTCTCCGTTCTCGTGCAGCCTACATATTGCGTTTTTTTTTTAATTTGCTTACCGGGCTAAAGGTTAGCATGCTTAAAATACGTAAGTCGTTTTGTTCAACAAATTTAAGTAGATAACTCCTCAGTTGTTTGCATCAGAGCGACAATTTTTGAGATAGTTATTAAAACTGTTTAAAGGTTGTCAAACGTTGTTTCTCGTTGTATATCCTTTAATTCTAGAGTTAAATTGATAAATAACGTGTACGAATTTGTTTAGCGCATTTGTTTTGGTTACTCGACGTCTCCGTTCTCGTGTAGCCTACATAATGCGTTTTTTTTTAATTTGCTTACCGGGCTAAAGGTTAGCATGCTTAAAATACGTAAGTCGTTTTGTTCAACAAATTTAAGTAGATAACTCATCAGTTGTTTGCATCAGAGCGACAATTTTTGAGATAGTTATTAAAACTGTTTAAAGGTTGTCAAACGTTGTTTCTCGTTGTATATCCTTTAATTCTAGAGTTAAATTGATAAATAACGTGTACGAATTTGTTTAACGCATTTGTTTTGGTTACTCGACGGCTCAGTTCTCGTGTAGCCTACATATTGCGTTTTTTTTAATTTGCTTACCGGGCTAAAGGTTAGCATGCTTAAAATACGTAAGTCGTTTTGTTCAACAAATTTAAGTAGATAACTCCTCAGTTGTTTGCATCAGAGCGACAATTTTTGAGACAGTTATTAAAACTATTTAAAGGTTGTCAAACGTTGTTTCTCGTTGTATATCCTTTAATTCTAGAGTTATATTGATAAATAGCGTGTACGAATTTGTTTAACGCATTTGTTTTGGTTACTCGACGGCTCCGTTCTCGTGTAGCCTACATATTGCGTTTTTTTTTTAATTTGCTTACCGGGCTAAAGGTTAGCATGCTTAAAATACGTAAGTCGTTTTGTTCAACAAATTTAAGTAGATAACTCATCAGTTGTTTGCATCAGAGCGACAATTTTTGAGATAGTTATTAAAACTGTTTAAAGGTTGTCAAACGTTGTTTCTCGTTGTATATCCTTTAATTCTAGAGTTAAATTGATAAATAACGTGTACGAATTTGTTTAACGCATTTGTTTTGGTTACTCGACGGCTCAGTTCTCGTGTAGCCTATATATTGCGTTTTTTTTAATTTGCTTACCGGGCTAAAGGTTAGCATGCTTAAAATACGTAAGTCGTTTTGTTCAACAAATTTAAGTAGATAACTCCTCAGTTGTTTGCATCAGAGCGACAATTTTTGAGATAGTTATTAAAACTGTTTAAAGGTTGTCAAACGTTGTTTCTCGTTGTATATCCTTTAATTCTAGAGTTAAATTGATAAATAACGTGTACGAATTTGTTTAACGCATTTGTTTTGGTTACTCGACGGCTCCGTTCTCGTGTAGCCTACATATTGCGTTTTTTGTTTAATTTGCTTACCGGGCTAAAGGTTAGCATGCTTAAAATACGTAAGTCGTTTTGTTCAACAAATTTAAGTAGATAACTCCTCAGTTGTTTGCATCAAAGCGACAATTTTTGAGATAGTTATTAAAACTATTTAAAGGTTGTCAAACGTTGTTTCTCGTTGTATATCCTTTAATTCTAGAGTTAAATTGATAAATAACGTGTACGAATTTGTTTAACGCATTTGTTTTGGTTACTCGACGTCTCCGTTCTCGTGTAGCCTACATATTGCGTGTTTTTTTTAATTTGCTTACCGGGCTAAAGGTTAGCATGCTTAAAATACGTAAGTCGTTTTGTTCAACAAATTTAAGTAGATAACTCCTCAGTTGTTTGCATCAGAGCGACAATTTTTGAGACAGTTATTAAAACTATTTAAAGGTTGTCAAACGTTGTTTCTCGTTGTATATCCTTTAATTCTAGAGTTAAATTGATAAATAACGTGTACGAATTTGTTTAACGCATTTGTTTTGGTTACTCGACGTCTCCGTTCTCGTGCAGCCTACATATTGCGTTTTTTTTTTAATTTGCTTACCGGGCTAAAGGTTAGCATGCTTAAAATACGTAAGTCGTTTTGTTCAACAAATTTAAGTAGATAACTCCTCAGTTGTTTGCATCAGAGCGACAATTTTTGAGATAGTTATTAAAACTGTTTAAAGGTTGTCAAACGTTGTTTCTCGTTGTATATCCTTTAATTCTAGAGTTAAATTGATAAATAACGTGTACGAATTTGTTTAGCGCATTTGTTTTGGTTACTCGACGTCTCCGTTCTCGTGTAGCCTACATAATGCGTTTTTTTTTAATTTGCTTACCGGGCTAAAGGTTAG
The DNA here is from genome assembly GCF_040869045.1 of Eurosta solidaginis. Taxonomy (NCBI): domain Eukaryota; kingdom Metazoa; phylum Arthropoda; class Insecta; order Diptera; family Tephritidae; genus Eurosta; species Eurosta solidaginis. Next base: position 326,384 of record NW_027136940.1, read on the forward strand.
CATGCTTAAAATACGTAAGTCGTTTTGTTCAACAAATTTAAGTAGATAACTCATCAGTTGTTTGCATCAGAGCGACAATTTTTGAGATAGTTATAAAACTGTTTAAAGGTTGTCAAACATTGTTTCTCGTTGTATATCCTTTAATTCTAGAGTTAAATTGATAAATAACGTGTACGAATTTGTTTAACGCATTTGTTTTGGTTACTCGACGTCTCCGTTCTCGTGTAGCCTACATATTGCGTGTTTTTTTTAATTTGCTTACCGGGCTAAAGGTTAGCATGCTTAAAATACGTAAGTCGTTTTGTTCAACAAATTTAAGTAGATAACTCCTCAGTTGTTTGCATCAGAGCGACAATTTTTGAGACAGTTATTAAAACTATTTAAAGGTTGTCAAACGTTGTTTCTCGTTGTATATCCTTTAATTCTAGAGTTAAATTGATAAATAACGTGTACGACCTTGTTTAACGCATTTGTTTTGGTTACTCGACGGCTCCGTTCTCGTGTAGCCTACATATTGCGTTTTTTTTTTAATTTGCTTACCGGGCTAAAGGTTAGCATGCTTAAAATACGTAAGTCGTTTTGTTCAACAAATTTAAGTAGATAACTCATCAGTTGTTTGCATCAGAGCGACAATTTTTGAGATAGTTATTAAAACTGTTTAAAGGTTGTCAAACGTTGTTTCTCGTTGTATATCCTTTAATTCTAGAGTTAAATTGATAAATAACGTGTACGAATTTGTTTAACGCATTTGTTTTGGTTACTCGACGGCTCAGTTCTCGTGTAGCCTACATATTGCGTTTTTTTTAATTTGCTTACCGGGCTAAAGGTTAGCATGCTTAAAATACGTAAGTCGTTTTGTTCAACAAATTTAAGTAGATAACTCCTCAGTTGTTTGCATCAGAGCGACAATTTTTGAGATAGTTATTAAAACTGTTTAAAGGTTGTCAAACGTTGTTTCTCGTTGTATATCCTTTAATTCTAGAGTTAAATTGATAAATAACGTGTACGAATTTGTTTAACGCATTTGTTTTGGTTACTCGACGTCTCCGTTCTCGTGTAGCCTACATATTGCGTGTTTTTTTTAATTTGCTTACCGGGCTAAAGGTTAGCATGCTTAAAATACGTAAGTCGTTTTGTTCAACAAATTTAAGTAGATAACTCCTCAGTTGTTTGCATCAGAGCGACAATTTTTGAGACAGTTATTAAAACTATTTAAAGGTTGTCAAACGTTGTTTCTCGTTGTATATCCTTTAATTCTAGAGTTAAATTGATAAATAACGTGTACGAATTTGTTTAACGCATTTGTTTTGGTTACTCGACGGCTCCGTTCTCGTGTAGCCTACATATTGCGTTTTTTTTTTTAATTTGCTTACCGGGCTAAAGGTTAGCATGCTTAAAATACGTAAGTCGTTTTGTTCAACAAATTTAAGTAGATAACTCATCAGTTGTTTGCATCAGAGCGACAATTTTTGAGATAGTTATTAAAACTGTTTAAAGGTTGTCAAACGTTGTTTCTCGTTGTATATCCTTTAATTCTAGAGTTAAATTGATAAATAACGTGTACGAATTTGTTTAACGCATTTGTTTTGGTTACTCGACGGCTCAGTTCTCGTGTAGCCTACATATTGCGTTTTTTTTAATTTGCTTACCGGGCTAAAGGTTAGCATGCTTAAAATACGTAAGTCGTTTTGTTCAACAAATTTAAGTAGATAACTCCTCAGTTGTTTGCATCAGAGCGACAATTTTTGAGATAGTTATTAAAACTGTTTAAAGGTTGTCAAACGTTGTTTCTCGTTGTATATCCTTTAATTCTAGAGTTAAATTGATAAATAACGTGTACGAATTTGTTTAACGCATTTGTTTTGGTTACTCGACGTCTCCGTTCTCGTGTAGCCTACATATTGCGTTTTTTTTTTTAATTTGCTTACCGGGCTAAAGGTTAGCATGCTTAAAATACGTAAGTCGTTTTGTTCAACAAATTTAAATAGATAACTCATCAGTTGTTTGCATCAGAGCGACAATTTTTGAGATAGTTATTAAAACTGTTTAAAGGTTGTCAAACGTTGTTTCTCGTTGTATATCCTTTAATTCTAGAGTTAAATTGATAAATAACGTGTACGAATTTGTTTAACGCATTTGTTTTGGTTACTCGACGTCTCCGTTCTCGTGTAGCCTACATATTGCGTTTTTTTTTTAATTTGCTTACCGGGCTAAAGGTTAGCATGCTTAAAATACGTAAGTCGTTTTGTTCAACAAATTTAAGTAGATAACTCCTCAGTTGTTTGCATCAGAGCGACAATTTTTGAGATAGTTATTAAAACTGTTTAAAGGTTGTCAAACGTTGTTTCTTGTTGTATATCCTTTAATTCTAGAGTTAAACTGATAAATAACGTGTACGAATTTGTTTAACGCATTTGTTTTGGTTACTCGACGGTTCCGTTCTCGTGTAGCCTACATATTGCGTTTTTTTTTAATTTGCTTACCGGGCTAAAGGTTAGCATGCTTAAAATACGTAAGTCGTTTTGTTCAACAAATTTAAGTAGATAACTCATCAGTTGTTTGCATCAGAGCGACAATTTTTGAGATAGTTATTAAAACTGTTTAAAGGTTGTCAAACGTTGTTTCTGTATATCCTTTAATTCTAGAGTTAAATTGATAAATAACGTGTACGAATTTGTTTAACGCATTTGTTTTGGTTACTCGACGTCTCCGTTCTCGTGTAGCCTATATATTGCGTTTTTTTTTTAATTTGCTTACCGGGCTAAAGGTTAGCATGCTTAAAATACGTAAGTCATTTTGTTCAACAAATTTAAGTAGATAACTCATCAGTTGTTTGCATCAGAGCGACAATTTTTGAGATAGTTATTAAAACTGTTTAAAGGTTGTCAAACGTTGTTTCTCGTTGTATATCCTTTAATTCTAGAGTTAAATTGATAAATAACGTGTACGAATTTGTTTAACGCATTTGTTTTGGTTACTCGAAGGCTCCGTTCTCGTGTAGCCTACATATTGCGTTTTTTTTTTTAATTTGCTTACCGGGCTAAAGGTTAGCATGCTTAAAATACATAAGTCGTTTTGTTCAACAAATTTGAGTAGATAACTCATCAGTTGTTTGCATCAGAGCGACAATTTTTGAGATAGTTATTAAAACTGTTTAAAGGTTGTCAAACGTTGTTTCTCGTTGTATATCCTTTAATTCTAGAGTTAAATTGATAAATAACGTGTACGAATTTGTTTAACGCATTTGTTTTGGTTACTCGACGGCTCCGTTCTCGTGTAGCCTACATATTGCGTTTTTTGTTTAATTTGCTTACCGGGCTAAAGGTTAGCATGCTTAAAATACGTAAGTCGTTTTGTTCAACAAATTTAAGTAGATAACTCCTCAGTTGTTTGCATCAAAGCGACAATTTTTGAGATAGTTATTAAAACTATTTAAAGGTTGTCAAACGTTGTTTCTCGTTGTATATCCTTTAATTCTAGAGTTAAATTGATAAATAACGTGTACGAATTTGTTTAACGCATTTGTTTTGGTTACTCGACGGCTCAGTTCTCGTGTAGCCTACATATTGCGTTTTTTTTTTAATTTGCTTACCGGGCTAAAGGTTAGCATGCTTAAAATACGTAAGTCGTTTTGTTCAACAAATTTAAGTAGATAACTCCTCAGTTGTTTGCATCAGAGCGACAATTTTTGAGATAGTTATAGAGCTGTTTAAAGGTTGTCAAACGTTGCTTCTCGTTGTATATCCTTTAATTCTAGAGTTAAATTGATAAATAACGTGTACGAATTTGTTTAACGCATTTAGTTTGGTTACTCGACGGCTCCGTTCTCGTGTAGCCTACATATTGCGTTTTTTTTAATTTTATTACCGGGCTAAAGGCTAGCATGCTTAAAATACGTAAGTCGTTTTGTTCAACAAATTTAAGTAGATAACTCATCAGTTGTTTGCATCAGAGCGACAATTTTTGAGATAGTTATTAAAACTGTTTAAAAGTTGTCAAACGTTGTTTTTCGTTGTATATCCTTTAATTCTAGAGTTAAATTGATAAATAACGTGTACGAATTTGTTTAACGCATGGCTCAGTTCTCGTATAGCCTACATATTGGGTTTTTTTTTTAATTTGCTTACCGGGCTAAACGTTAGCATGCTTAAAATACGTAAGTCGTTTTGTTCAACAAATTTAAGTAGATAACTCCTCAGTTGATTGCATCAGAGCGACAATTTTTGAGATAGTTATTAAAACTGTTTAAAGGTTGTCAAACGTTGTTTCTCGTTGTATATCCTTTAATTCTAGAGTTAAATTGATAAATAACGTGTACGAATTTGTTTAACGCATGGCTCAGTTCTCGTGTAGCCTACATATTGCGTTTTTTTTTTAATTTGCTTACCGGGCTAAAGGTTAGCATGCTTAAAATACGTAAGTCGTTTTGTTCAACAAATTTAAGTAGATAACTCCTCAGTTGTTTGCATCAGAGCGACAATTTTTGAGATAGTTATTAAAACTGTTTAAAGGTTGTCAAACGTTGTTTCTCGTTGTATATCCTTTAATTCTAGAGTTAAATTGATAAATAACGTGTACGAATTTGTTTAACGCATTTGTTTTGGTTACTCGACGTCTCCGTTCTCGTGTAGCCTACATATAGCGTTTTTTTTTAATTTGCTTACCGGGCTAAAGGTTAGCATGCTTAAAATACGTAAGTCGTTTTGTTCAACAAATTTAAGTAGATAACTCCTCAGTTGTTTGCATCAGAGCGACAATTTTTGAGATAGTTATTAAAACTGTTTAAAGGTTGTCAAACGTTGTTTCTCGTTGTATATCCTTTAATTCTAGAGTTAAATTGATAAATAACGTGTACGAATTTGTTTAACGCATTTGTTTTGGTTACTCGACGTCTCCGTTCTCGTGTAGCCTACATATTGCGTTTTTTTTTTAATTTGCTTACCGGGCTAAAGGTTAGCATGCTTAAAATACGTAAGTCGTTTTGTTCAACAAATTTAAATAGATAACTCATCAGTTGTTTGCATCAGAGCGACAATTTTTGAGATAGTTATTAAAACTGTTTAAAGGTTGTCAAACGTTGTTTCTCGTTGTATATCCTTTAATTCTAGAGTTAAATTGATAAATAACGTGTACGAATTTGTTTAACGCATTTGTTTTGGTTACTCGACGTCTCCGTTCTCGTGTAGCCTACATATTGCGTTTTTTTTTTTTAATTTGCTTACCGGGCTAAAGGTTAGCATGCTTAAAATACGTAAGTCGTTTTGTTCAACAAATTTAAGTAGATAACTCCTCAGTTGTTTGCATCAGAGCGACAATTTTTGAGATAGTTATTAAAACTGTTTAAAGGTTGTCAAACGTTGTTTCTCGTTGTATATCCTTTAATTCTAGAGTTAAATTGATAAATAACGTGTACGAATTTGTTTAACGCATTTGTTTTGGTTACTCGACGGCTCCGTTCTCGTGTAGCCTACATATTGCTTTTTTTTTTTAATTTGCTTACCGGGCTAAAGGTTAGCATGCTTAAAATACATAAGTCGTTTTGTTCAACAAATTTGAGTAGATAACTCATCAGTTGTTTGCATCAGAGCGACAATTTTTGAGATAGTTATTAAAACTGTTTAAAGGTTGTCAAACGTTGTTTCTCGTTGTATATCCTTTAATTCTAGAGTTAAATTGATAAATAACGTGTACGAATTTGTTTAACGCATTTGTTTTGGTTACTCGACGGCTCCGTTCTCGTGTAGCCTACATATTGCGTTTTTTGTTTAATTTGCTTACCGGGCTAAAGGTTAGCATGCTTAAAATACGTAAGTCGTTTTGTTCAACAAATTTAAGTAGATAACTCCTCAGTTGTTTGCATCAGAGCGACAATTTTTGAGATAGTTATTAAAACTATTTAAAGGTTGTCAAACGTTGTTTCTCGTTGTATATCCTTTAATTCTAGAGTTAAATTGATAAATAACGTTTACGAATTTGTTTAACGAATTTGTTTTGGTTACTCGACGGCTCAGTTCTCGTGTAGCCTACATATTGCGTTTTTTTTTTAATTTGCTTACCGGGCTAAAGGTTAGCATGCTTAAAATACGTAAGTCGTTTTGTTCAACAAATTTAAGTAGATAACTCCTCAGTTGTTTGCATCAGAGCGACAATTTTTGAGATAGTTATTAAAACTGTTTAAAGGTTGTCAAACGTTGTTTCTCGTTGTATATCCTTTAATTCTAGAGTTAAATTGATAAATAACGTGTACGAATTTGTTTAACGCATTTGTTTTGGTTACTCGACGTCTCCGTTCTCGTGTAGCCTACATATTGCGTTTTTTTTTAATTTGCTTAGTTGTTTGCATCAGAGCGACAATTTTTGAGATAGTTATTAAAACTGTTTAAAGGTTGTCAAACGTTGTTTCTCGTTGTATATCCTTTAATTCTAGAGTTAAATTGATAAATAACGTGTACGAATTTGTTTAACGCATTTGTTTTTGTTACTCGACGGCTCCGTTCTCGTGTAGCCTACATATTGCGTTTTTTTTTTAATTTGCTTACCGGGCTAAAGGTTAGCATGCTTAAAATACATAAGTCGTTTTGTTCAACAAATTTGAGTAGATAACTCATCAGTTGTTTGCATCAGAGCGACAATTTTTGAGATAGTTATTAAAACTGTTTAAAGGTTGTCAAACGTTGTTTCTCGTTGTATATCCTTTAATTCTAGAGTTAAATTGATAAATAACGTGTACGAATTTGTTTAACGCATTTGTTTTGGTTACTCGACGGCTCCGTTCTCGTGTAGCCTACATATTGCGTTTTTTGTTTAATTTGCTTACCGGGCTAAAGGTTAGCATGCTTAAAATACGTAAGTCGTTTTGTTCAACAAATTTAAGTAGATAACTCCTCAGTTGTTTGCATCAGAGCGACAATTTTTGAGATAGTTATAGAGCTGTTTAAAGGTTGTCAAACGTTGCTTCTCGTTGTATATCCTTTAATTCTAGAGTTAAATTGATAAATAACGTGTACGAATTTGTTTAACGCATTTAGTTTGGTTACTCGACGCCTCCGTTCTCGTGTAGCCTACATATTGCGTTTTTTTTAATTTTATTACCGGGCTAAAGGCTAGCATGCTTAAAATACGTAAGTCGTTTTGTTCAACAAATTTAAGTAGATAACTCATCAGTTGTTTGCATCAGAGCGACAATTTTTGAGATAGTTATTAAAACTGTTTAAAAGTTGTCAAACGTTGTTTTTCGTTGTATATCCTTTAATTCTAGAGTTAAATTGATAAATAACGTGTACGAATTTGTTTAACGCATGGCTCAGTTCTCGTGTAGCCTACATATTGCGTTTTTTTTTTAATTTGCTTACCGGGCTAAACGTTAGCATGCTTAAAATACGTAAGTCGTTTTGTTCAACAAATTTAAGTAGATAACTCCTCAGTTGTTTGCATCAGAGCGACAATTTTTGAGATAGTTATTAAAACTGTTTAAAGGTTGTCAAACGTTGTTTCTCGTTGTATATCCTTTAATTCTAGAGTTAAATTGATAAATAACGTGTACGAGTTTGTTTAACGCATGGCTCAGTTCTCGTGTAGCCTACATATTGCGTTTTTTTTTAATTTGCTTACCGGGCTAAAGGTTAGCATGCTTAAAATACGTAAGTCGTTTTGTTCAACAAATTTAAGTAGATAACTCCTCAGTTGTTTGCATCAGAGCGACAATTTTTGAGATAGTTATTAAAACTGTTTAAAGGTTGTCAAACGTTGTTTCTCGTTGTATATCCTTTAATTCTAGAGTTAAATTGATAAATAACGTGTACGAATTTGTTTAACGCATTTGTTTTGGTTACTCGACGTCTCCGTTCTCGTGTAGCCTACATATTGCGTTTTTTTTTAATTTGCTTACCGGGCTAAAGGTTAGCATGCTTAAAATACGTAAGTCGTTTTGTTCAACAAATTTAAGTAGATAACTCCTCAGTTGTTTGCATCAGAGCGACAATTTTTGAGATAGTTATTAAAACTGTTTAAAGGTTGTCAAACGTTGTTTCTCGTTGTATATCCTTTAATTCTAGAGTTAAATTGATAAATAACGTGTACGAATTTGTTTAACGCATTTGTTTTGGTTACTCGACGTCTCCGTTCTCGTGTAGCCTACATATTGCGTTTTTTTTTTAATTTGCTTACCGGGCTAAAGGTTAGCATGCTTAAAATACGTAAGTCGTTTTGTTCAACAAATTTAAATAGATAACTCATCAGTTGTTTGCATCAGAGCGACAATTTTTGAGATAGTTATTAAAACTGTTTAAAGGTTGTCAAACGTTGTTTCTCGTTGTATATCCTTTAATTCTAGAGTTAAATTGATAAATAACGTGTACGAATTTGTTTAACGCATTTGTTTTGGTTACTCGACGTCTCCGTTCTCGTGTAGCCTACATATTGCGTTTTTTTTTTAATTTGCTTACCGGGCTAAAGGTTAGCATGCTTAAAATACGTAAGTCGTTTTGTTCAACAAATTTAAGTAGATAACTCCTCAGTTGTTTGCATCAGAGCGACAATTTTTGAGATAGTTATTAAAACTGTTTAAAGGTTGTCAAACGTTGTTTCTCGTTGTATATCCTTTAATTCTAGAGTTAAATTGATAAATAACGTGTACGAATTTGTTTAACGCATTTGTTTTGGTTACTCGACGGCTCCGTTCTCGTGTAGCCTACATATTGCGTTTTTTTTTTAATTTGCTTACCGGGCTAAAGGTTAGCATGCTTAAAATACATAAGTCGTTTTGTTCAACAAATTTGAGTAGATAACTCATCAGTTGTTTGCATCAGAGCGACAATTTTTGAGATAGTTATTAAAACTGTTTAAAGGTTGTCAAACGTTGTTTCTCGTTGTATATCCTTTAATTCTAGAGTTAAATTGATAAATAACGTGTACGAATTTGTTTAACGCATTTGTTTTGGTTACTCGACGTCTCCGTTCTCGTGTAGCCTACATATTGCGTTTTTTTTTAATTTGCTTACCGGGCTAAAGGTTAGCATGCTTAAAATACGTAAGTCGTTTTGTTCAACAAATTTAAGTAGATAACTCCTCAGTTGTTTGCATCAGAGCGACAATTTTTGAGATAGTTATTAAAACTGTTTAAAGGTTGTCAAACGTTGTTTCTCGTTGTATATCCTTTAATTCTAGAGTTAAATTGATAAATAACGTGTACGAATTTGTTTAACGCATTTGTTTTGGTTACTCGACGGCTCCGTTCTCGTGTAGCCTACATATTGCGTTTTTTGTTTAATTTGCTTACCGGGCTAAAGGTTAGCATGCTTAAAATACGTAAGTCGTTTTGTTCAACAAATTTAAGTAGATAACTCCTCAGTTGTTTGCATCAGAGCGACAATTTTTGAGATAGTTATTAAAACTATTTAAAGGTTGTCAAACGTTGTTTCTCGTTGTATATCCTTTAATTCTAGAGTTAAATTGATAAATAACGTTTACGAATTTGTTTAACGAATTTGTTTTGGTTACTCGACGGCTCAGTTCTCGTGTAGCCTACATATTGCGTTTTTTTTTTAATTTGCTTACCGGGCTAAAGGTTAGCATGCTTAAAATACGTAAGTCGTTTTGTTCAACAAATTTAAGTAGATAACTCCTCAGTTGTTTGCATCAGAGCGACAATTTTTGAGATAGTTATTAGAGCTGTTTAAAGGTTGTCAAACGTTGCTTCTCGTTGTATATCCTTTAATTCTAGAGTTAAATTGATAAATAACGTGTACGAATTTGTTTAACGCATTTGTTTTGGTTACTCGACGGCTCCGTTCTCGTGTAGCCTACATATTGCGTTTTTTTTTAATTTGCTTACCGGGCTAAAGGTTAGCATGCTTAAAATACGTAAGTCGTTTTGTTCAACAAATTTGAGTAGATAACTCATCAGATGTTTGCATCAGAGCGACAATTTTTGAGATAGTTATTAAAACTGTTTAAAGGTTGTCAAACGTTGTTTCTCGTTGTATATCCTTTAATTCTAGAGTTAAATTGATAAATAACGTGTACGAATTTGTTTAACGCATTTGTTTTGGTTACTCGACGGCTCCGTTCTCGTGTAGCCTACATATTGCGTTTTTTGTTTAATTTGCTTACCGGGCTAAAGGTTAGCATGCTTAAAATACGTAGGTGGTTTTGTTCAACAAATTTAAGTAGATAACTCCTCAGTTGTTTGCATCAGAGCGACAATTTTTGAGATAGTTATTAAAACTGTTTAAAGGTTGTCAAACGTTGTTTCTCGTTGTATATCCTTTAATTCTAGAGTTAAATTGATAAATAACGTGTACGAATTTGTTTAACGCATTTGTTTTGGTTCCTCGACGTCTCCGTTCTCGTGCAGCCTACATATTGCGTTTTTTTTTTTAATTTGCTTACCGGGCTAAAGGTTAGCATGCTTAAAATACGTAAGTCGTTTTGTTCAACAAATTTAAGTAGATAACTCCTCAGTTGTTTGCATCAGAGCGACAATTTTTGAGATAGTTATTAAAACTGTTTAAAGGTTGTCAAACGTTGTTTCTCGTTGTATATCCTTTAATTCTAGAGTTAAATTGATAAATAACGTGTACGAATTTGTTTAGAGCATTTGTTTTGGTTACTCGACGTCTCCGTTCTCGTGTAGCCTACATAATGCGTTTTTTTTTTAATTTGCTTACCGGGCTAAAGGTTAGCATGCTTAAAATACGTAAGTCGTTTTGTTCAACAAATTTAAGTAGATAACTCATCAGTTGTTTGCATCAGAGCGACAATTTTTGAGATAGTTATAAAACTGTTTAAAGGTTGTCAAACATTGTTTCTCGTTGTATATCCTTTAATTCTAGAGTTAAATTGATAAATAACGTGTACGAATTTGTTTAACGCATTTGTTTTGGTTACTCGACGTCTCCGTTCTCGTGTAGCCTACATATTGCGTGTTTTTTAATTTGCTTACCGGGCTAAAGGTTAGCATGCTTAAAATACGTAAGTCGTTTTGTTCAACAAATTTAAGTAGATAACTCCTCAGTTGTTTGCATCAGAGCGACAATTTTTGAGACAGTTATTAAAACTATTTAAAGGTTGTCAAACGTTGTTTCTCGTTGTATATCCTTTAATTCTAGAGTTAAATTGATAAATAACGTGTACGAATTTGTTTAACGCATTTGTTTTGGTTACTCGACGGCTCCGTTCTCGTGTAGCCTACATATTGCGTTTTTTTGTTAATTTGCTTACCGGGCTAAAGGTTAGCATACTTAAAATACGTAAGTCGTTTTGTTCAACAAATTTAAGTAGATAACTCATCAGTTGTTTGCATCAGAGCGACAATTTTTGAGATAGTTATTAAAACTGTTTAAAGGTTGTCAAACGTTGTTTCTCGTTGTATATCCTTTAATTCTAGAGTTAAATTGATAAATAACGTGTACGAATTTGTTTAACGCATTTGTTTTGGTTACTCGACGGCTCAGTTCTCGTGTAGCCTACATATTGCGTTTTTTTTAATTTGCTTACCGGGCTAAAGGTTAGCATGCTTAAAATACGTAAGTCGTTTTGTTCAACAAATTTAAGTAGATAACTCCTCAGTTGTTTGCATCAGAGCGACAATTTTTGAGATAGTTATGAAAACTGTTTAAAGGTTGTCAAACGTTGCTTCTCGTTGTATATCCTTTAATTCTAGAGTTAAATTGATAAATAACGTGTACGAATTTGTCTAACGCATTTGTTTTGGTTACTCGACGGCTCCGTTCTCGTGTAGCCTACATATTGCGTTTTTTTTTTAATTTGCTTACCGGGCTAAAGGTTAGCATTCTTAAAATACGTAAGTCGTTTTGTTCAACAAATTTAAGTAGATAACTCATCAGTTGTTTGCATCAGAGCGGCAATTTTTGAGATACTTATTAAAACTGTTTAAAGGTTGTCAAACGTTGTTTCTCGTTGTATATCCTTTAATTCTAGAGTTAAATTGATAAATAACGTGTACGAATTTGTTTAACGCATTTGTTTTGGTTACTCGACGGCTCCGTTCTCGTGTAGCCTACATATTGCGTTTTTTGTTTAATTTGCTTACCGGGATAAAGGTTAGCATGCTTAAAATACGTAAGTCGTTTTGTTCAACAAATTTAAGTAGATAACTCCTCAGTTGTTTGCATCAGAGCGACAATTTTTGAGATAGTTATTAAAACTATTTAAAGGTTGTCAAACGTTGTTTCTCGTTGTATATCCTTTAATTCTAGAGTTAAATTGATAAATAACGTTTACGAATTTGTTTAACGAATTTGTTTTGGTTACTCGACGGCTCAGTTCTCGTGTAGCCTACATATTGCGTTTTTTTTTTAATTTGCTTACCGGGCTAAAGGTTAGCATGCTTAAAATACGTAAGTCGTTTTGTTCAACAAATTTAAGTAGATAACTCCTCAGTTGTTTGCATCAGAGCGACAATTTTTGAGATAGTTATTAGAGCTGTTTAAAGATTGTCAAACGTTGCTTCTCGTTGTATATCCTTTAATTCTAGAGTTAAATTGATAAATAACGTGTACGAATTTGTTTAACGCATTTGTTTTGGTTACTCGACGGCTCCGTTCTCGTGTAGCCTACATATTGCGTTTTTTTTTAATTTGCTTACCGGGCTAAAGGTTAGCATGCTTAAAATACGTAAGTCGTTTTGTTCAACAAATTTGAGTAGATAACTCATCAGTTGTTTGCATCAGAGCGACAATTTTTGAGATAGTTATTAAAACTGTTTAAAGGTTGTCAAACGTTGTTTCTCGTTGTATATCCTTTAATTCTAGAGTTAAATTGATAAATAACGTGTACGAATTTGTTTAACGCATTTTTTTTGGTTACTCGATGGCTCCGTTCTCGTGTAGCCTACATATTGCGTTTTTTGTTTAATTTGCTTACCGGGCTAAAGGTTAGCATGCTTAAAATACGTAAGTCGTTTTGTTCAACAAATTTAAGTAGATAACTCCTCAGTTGTTTGCATCAGAGCGACAATTTTTGAGATAGTTATTAAAACTGTTTAAAGGTTGTCAAACGTTGTTTCTCGTTGTATATCCTTTAATTCTAGAGTTAAATTGATAAATAACGTGTACGAATTTGTTTAACGCATTTGTTTTGGTTACTCGACGTCTCCGTTCTCGTGCAGCCTACATATTGCGTTTTTTTTTTAATTTGCTTACCGGGCTAAAGGTTAGCATGCTTAAAATACGTAAGTCGTTTTGTTCAACAAATTTAAGTAGATAACTCCTCAGTTGTTTGCATCAGAGCGACAATTTTTGAGATAGTTATTAGAGCTGTTTAAAGGTTGTCAAACGTTGCTTCTCGTTGTATATCCTTTAATTCTAGAGTTAAATTGATAAATAACGTGTACGAATTTGTTTAACGCATTTGTTTTGGTTACTCGACGGCTCCGTTCTCGTGTAGCCTACATATTGCGTTTTTTGTTTAATTTGCTTACCGGGCTAAAGGTTAGCATGCTTAAAATACGTAAGTCGTTTTGTTCAACAAATTTAAGTAGATAACTCCTCAGTTGTTTGCATCAGAGCGACAATTTTTGAGATAGTTATTAAAACTGTTTAAAGGTTGTCAAACGTTGTTTCTCGTTGTATTTCCTTTAATTCTAGAGTTAAATTGATAAATAACGTGTACGAATTTGTTTAACGCATTTGTTTTGGTTACTCGACGTCTCCGTTCTCGTGCAGCCTACATATTGCGTTTTTTTTTTAATTTGCTTACCGGGCTAAAGGTTAGCATGCTTAAAATACGTAAGTCGTTTTGTTCAACAAATTTAAGTAGATAACTCCTCAGTTGTTTGCATCAGAGCGACAATTTTTGAGATAGTTATTAAAACTGTTTAAAGGTTGTCAAACGTTGTTTCTCATTGTATATCCTTTAATTCTAGAGTTAAATTAATAAATAACGTGTACGAATTTGTTTAGAGCATTTGTTTTGGTTACTCGACGTCTCCGTTCTCGTGTAGCCTACATAATGCGTTTTTTTTTAATTTGCTTACCGGGCTAAAGGTTAGCATGCTTAAAATACGTAAGTCGTTTTGTTCAACAAATTTAAGTAGATAACTCATCAGTTGTTTGCATCAGAGCGACAATTTTTGAGATAGTTATAAAACTGTTTAAAGGTTGTCAAACATTGTTTCTCGTTGTATATCCTTTAATTCTAGAGTTAAATTGATAAATAACGTGTACGAATTTGTTTAACGCATTTGTTTTGGTTACTCGACGTCTCCGTTCTCGTGTAGCCTACATAATGCGTGTTTTTTTTAATTTGCTTACCGGGCTAAAGGTTAGCATGCTTAAAATACGTAAGTCGTTTTGTTCAACAAATTTAAGTAGATAACTCCTCAGTTGTTTGCATCAGAGCGACAATTTTTGAGACAGTTATTAAAACTATTTAAAGGTTGTCAAACGTTGTTTCTCGTTGTATATCCTTTAATTCTAGAGTTAAATTGATAAATAACGTGTACGAATTTGTTTAACGCATTTGTTTTGGTTACTCGACGGCTCCGTTCTCGTGTAGCCTACATATTGCGTTTTTTTGTTAATTTGCTTACCGGGCTAAAGGTTAGCATGCTTAAAATACGTAAGTCGTTTTGTTCAACAAATTTAAGTAGATAACTCATCAGTTGTTTGCATCAGAGCGACAATTTTTGAGATAGTTATTAAAACTGTTTAAAGGTTGTCAAACGTTGTTTCTCGTTGTATATCCTTTAATTCTAGAGTTAAATTGATAAATAACGTGTACGAATTTGTTTAACGCATTTGTTTTGGTTACTCGACGGCTCCGTTCTCGTGTAGCCTACATATTGCGTTTTTTTTTAATTTGCTTACCGGGCTAAAGGTTAGCATGCTTAAAATACGTAAGTCGTTTTGTTCAACAAATTTGAGTAGATAACTCATCAGTTGTTTGCATCAGAGCGACAATTTTTGAGATAGTTATTAAAACTGTTTAAAGGTTGTCAAACGTTGTTTCTCGTTGTATATCCTTTAATTCTAGAGTTAAATTGATAAATAACGTGTACGAATTTGTTTAACGCATTTTTTTTGGTTACTCGATGGCTCCGTTCTCGTGTAGCCTACATATTGCGTTTTTTGTTTAATTTGCTTACCGGGCTAAAGGTTAGCATGCTTAAAATACGTAAGTCGTTTTGTTCAACAAATTTAAGTAGATAACTCCTCAGTTGTTTGCATCAGAGCGACAATTTTTGAGATAGTTATTAAAACTGTTTAAAGGTTGTCAAACGTTGTTTCTCGTTGTATATCCTTTAATTCTAGAGTTAAATTGATAAATAACGTGTACGAATTTGTTTAACGCATTTGTTTTGGTTACTCGACGTCTCCGTTCTCGTGCAGCCTACATATTGCGTTTTTTTTTTAATTTGCTTACCGGGCTAAAGGTTAGCATGCTTAAAATACGTAAGTCGTTTTGTTCAACAAATTTAAGTAGATAACTCCTCAGTTGTTTGCATCAGAGCGACAATTTTTGAGATAGTTATTAGAGCTGTTTAAAGGTTGTCAAACGTTGCTTCTCGTTGTATATCCTTTAATTCTAGAGTTAAATTGATAAATAACGTGTACGAATTTGTTTAACGCATTTGTTTTGGTTACTCGACGGCTCCGTTCTCGTGTAGCCTACATATTGCGTTTTTTGTTTAATTTGCTTACCGGGCTAAAGGTTAGCATGCTTAAAATACGTAAGTCGTTTTGTTCAACAAATTTAAGTAGATAACTCCTCAGTTGTTTGCATCAGAGCGACAATTTTTGAGATAGTTATTAAAACTGTTTAAAGGTTGTCAAACGTTGTTTCTCGTTGTATTTCCTTTAATTCTAGAGTTAAATTGATAAATAACGTGTACGAATTTGTTTAACGCATTTGTTTTGGTTACTCGACGTCTCCGTTCTCGTGCAGCCTACATATTGCGTTTTTTTTTTAATTTGCTTACCGGGCTAAAGGTTAGCATGCTTAAAATACGTAAGTCGTTTTGTTCAACAAATTTAAGTAGATAACTCCTCAGTTGTTTGCATCAGAGCGACAATTTTTGAGATAGTTATTAAAACTGTTTAAAGGTTGTCAAACGTTGTTTCTCGTTGTATATCCTTTAATTCTAGAGTTAAATTAATAAATAACGTGTACGAATTTGTTTAGAGCATTTGTTTTGGTTACTCGACGTCTCCGTTCTCGTGTAGCCTACATAATGCGTTTTTTTTTAATTTGCTTACCGGGCTAAAGGTTAGCATGCTTAAAATACGTAAGTCGTTTTGTTCAACAAATTTAAGTAGATAACTCATCAGTTGTTTGCATCAGAGCGACAATTTTTGAGATAGTTATAAAACTGTTTAAAGGTTGTCAAACATTGTTTCTCGTTGTATATCCTTTAATTCTAGAGTTAAATTGATAAATAACGTGTACGAATTTGTTTAACGCATTTGTTTTGGTTACTCGACGTCTCCGTTCTCGTGTAGCCTACATAATGCGTGTTTTTTTTAATTTGCTTACCGGGCTAAAGGTTAGCATGCTTAAAATACGTAAGTCGTTTTGTTCAACAAATTTAAGTAGATAACTCCTCAGTTGTTTGCATCAGAGCGACAATTTTTGAGACAGTTATTAAAACTATTTAAAGGTTGTCAAACGTTGTTTCTCGTTGTATATCCTTTAATTCTAGAGTTAAATTGATAAATAACGTGTACGAATTTGTTTAACGCATTTGTTTTGGTTACTCGACGGCTCCGTTCTCGTGTAGCCTACATATTGCGTTTTTTTGTTAATTTGCTTACCGGGCTAAAGGTTAGCATGCTTAAAATACGTAAGTCGTTTTGTTCAACAAATTTAAGTAGATAACTCATCAGTTGTTTGCATCAGAGCGACAATTTTTGAGATAGTTATTAAAACTGTTTAAAGGTTGTCAAACGTTGTTTCTCGTTGTATATCCTTTAATTCTAGAGTTAAATTGATAAATAACGTGTACGAATTTGTTTAACGCATTTGTTTTGGTTACTCGACGGCTCAGTTCTCGTGTAGCCTACATATTGCGTTTTTTTTAATTTGCTTACCGGGCTAAAGGTTAGCATGCTTAAAATACGTAAGTCGTTTTGTTCAACAAATTTAAGTAGATAACTCCTCAGTTGTTTGCATCAGAGCGACAATTTTTGAGATAGTTATGAAAACTGTTTAAAGGTTGTCAAACGTTGCTTCTCGTTGTATATCCTTTAATTCTAGAGTTAAATTGATAAATAACGTGTACGAATTTGTTTAACGCATTTGTTTTGGTTACTCGACGGCTCCGTTCTCGTGTAGCCTACATATTGCGTTTTTTTTTTAATTTGCTTACCGGGCTAAAGGTTAGCATTCTTAAAATACGTAAGTCGTTTTGTTCAACAAATTTAAGTAGATAACTCATCAGTTGTTTGCATCAGAGCGGCAATTTTTGAGATACTTATTAAAACTGTTTAAAGGTTGTCAAACGTTGTTTCTCGTTGTATATCCTTTAATTCTAGAGTTAAATTGATAAATAACGTGTACGAATTTGTTTAACGCATTTGTTTTGGTTACTCGACGGCTCCGTTCTCGTGTAGCCTACATATTGCGTTTTTTGTTTAATTTGCTTACCGGGGTAAAGGTTAGCATGCTTAAAATACGTAAGTCGTTTTGTTCAACAAATTTAAGTAGATAACTCCTCAGTTGTTTGCATCAGAGCGACAATTTTTGAGATAGTTATTAAAACTATTTAAAGGTTGTCAAACGTTGTTTCTCGTTGTATATCCTTTAATTCTAGAGTTAAATTGATAAATAACGTTTACGAATTTGTTTAACGAATTTGTTTTGGTTACTCGACGGCTCAGTTCTCGTGTAGCCTACATATTGCGTTTTTTTTTTTAATTTGCTTACCGGGCTAAAGGTTAGCATGCTTAAAATACGTAAGTCGTTTTGTTCAACAAATTTAAGTAGATAACTCCTCAGTTGTTTGCATCAGAGCGACAATTTTTGAGATAGTTATTAGAGCTGTTTAAAGATTGTCAAACGTTGCTTCTCGTTGTATATCCTTTAATTCTAGAGTTAAATTGATAAATAACGTGTACGAATTTGTTTAACGCATTTGTTTTGGTTACTCGACGGCTCCGTTCTCGTGTAGCCTACATATTGCGTTTTTTTTTAATTTGCTTACCGGGCTAAAGGTTAGCATGCTTAAAATACGTAAGTCGTTTTGTTCAACAAATTTGAGTAGATAACTCATCAGTTGTTTGCATCAGAGCGACAATTTTTGAGATAGTTATTAAAACTGTTTAAAGGTTGTCAAACGTTGTTTCTCGTTGTATATCCTTTAATTCTAGAGTTAAATTGATAAATAATGTGTACGAATTTGTTTAACGCATTTGTTTTGGTTACTCGACGGCTCCGTTCTCGTGTAGCCTACATATTGCGTTTTTTGTTTAATTTGCTTACCGGGCTAAAGGTTAGCATGCTTAAAATACGTAAGTCGTTTTGTTCAACAAATTTAAGTAGATAACTCCTCAGTTGTTTGCATCAGAGCGACAATTTTTGAGATAGTTATTAAAACTGTTTAAAGGTTGTCAAACGTTGTTTCTCGTTGTATATCCTTTAATTCTAGAGTTAAATTGATAAATAACGTGTACGAATTTGTTTAACGCATTTGTTTTGGTTACTCGACGTCTCCGTTCTCGTGCAGCCTACATATTGCGTTTTTTTTTTAATTTGCTTACCGGGCTAAAGGTTAGCATGCTTAAAATACGTAAGTCGTTTTGTTCAACAAATTTAAGTAGATAACTCCTCAGTTGTTTGCATCAGAGCTACAATTTTTGAGATAGTTATTAAAACTGTTTAAAGGTTGTCAAACGTTGTTTCTCGTTGTATATCCTTTAATTCTAGAGTTAAATTGATAAATAACGTGTACGAATTTGTTTAACGCATTTGTTTTGGTTACTCGACGTCTCCGTTCTCGTGTAGCCTACATATTGCGTTTTTTTTTTAATTTGCTTACCGGGCTAAAGGTTAGCATGCTTAAAATACGTAAGTCGTTTTGTTCAACAAATTTAAGTAGATAACTCATCAGTTGTTTGCATCAGAGCGACAATTTTTGAGATAGTTATAAAACTGTTTAAAGGTTGTCAAACATTGTTTCTCGTTGTATATCCTTTAATTCTAGAGTTAAATTGATAAATAACGTGTACGAATTTGTTTAACGCATTTGTTTTGGTTACTCGACGTCTCCGTTCTCGTGTAGCCTACATATTGCGTGTTTTTTTTAATTTGCTTACCGGGCTAAAGGTTAGCATGCTTAAAATACGTAAGTCGTTTTGTTCAACAAATTTAAGTAGATAACTCCTCAGTTGTTTGCATCAGAGCGACAATTTTTGAGACAGTTATTAAAACTATTTAAAGGTTGTCAAACGTTGTTTCTCGTTGTATATCCTTTAATTCTAGAGTTAAATTGATAAATAACGTGTACGAATTTGTTTAACGCATTTGTTTTGGTTACTCGACGGCTCCGTTCTCGTGTAGCCTACATATTGCGTTTTTTTTTTTAATTTGCTTACCGGGCTAAAGGTTAGCATGCTTAAAATACGTAAGTCGTTTTGTTCAACAAATTTAAGTAGATAACTCATCAGTTGTTTGCATCAGAGCGACAATTTTTGAGATAGTTATTAAAACTGTTTAAAGGTTGTCAAACGTTGTTTCTCGTTGTATATCCTTTAATTCTAGAGTTAAATTGATAAATAACGTGTACGAATTTGTTTAACGCATTTGTTTTGGTTACTCGACGTCTCCGTTCTCGTGTAGCCTACATATTGGGTTTTTTTTTTAATTTGCTTACCGGGCTAAAGGTTAGCATGCTTAAAATACGTAAGTCGTTTTGTTCAACAAATTTAAGTAGATAACTCATCAGTTGTTTGCATCAGAGCGACAATTTTTGAGATAGTTATTAAAACTGTTTAAAGGTTGTCAAACGTTGTTTCTCGTTGTATATCCTTTAATTCTAGAGTTAAATTGATAAATAACGTGTACGAATTTGTTTAACGCATTTGTTTTGGTTACTCGACGGCTCCGTTCTCGTGTAGCCTACATATTGCGTTTTTTTTTTTAATTTGCTTACCGGGCTAAAGGTTAGCATGCTTAAAATACGTAAGTCGTTTTGTTCAACAAATTTGAGTAGATAACTCATCAGTTGTTTGCATCAGAGCGACAATTTTTGAGATAGTTATTAAAACTGTTTAAAGGTTGTCAAACGTTGTTTCTCGTTGTATATCCTTTAATTCTAGAGTTAAATTGATAAATAACGTGTACGAATTTGTTTAACGCATTTGTTTTGGTTACTCGACGGCTCCGTTCTCGTGTAGCCTACATATTGCGTTTTTTGTTTAATTTGCTTACCGGGCTAAAGGTTAGCATGCTTAAAATACGTAAGTCGTTTTGTTCAACAAATTTAAGTAGATAACTCCTCAGTTGTTTGCATCAGAGCGACAATTTTTGAGATAGTTATTAAAACTATTTAAAGGCTGTCAAACGTTGTTTCTCGTTGTATATCCTTTAATTCTAGAGTTAAATTGATAAATAACGTGTACGAATTTGTTTAACGCATTTGTTTTGGTTACTCGACGGCTCAGTTCTCGTGTAGCCTACATATTGCGTTTTTTTTTAATTTGCTTACCGGGCTAAAGGTTAGCATGCTTAAAATACGTAAGTCGTTTTGTTCAACAAATTTAAGTAGATAACTCCTCAGTTGTTTGCATCAGAGCGACAAGTTTTGAGATAGTTATTAGAGCTGTTTAAAGGTTGTCAAACGTTGCTTCTCGTTGTATATCCTTTAATTCTAGAGTTAAATTGATAAATAACGTGTACGAATTTGTTTAACGCATTTGTTTTGGTTACTCGACGGCTCCGTTTTCGTGTAGCCTACATATTGCGTTTTTTTTTTAATTTGCTTACCGGGCTAAAGGTTAGCATGCTTAAAATACGTAAGTCGTTTTGTTCAACAAATTTAAGTAGATAACTCATCAGTTGTTTGCATCAGAGCGACAATTTTTGAGATAGTTATTAAAACTGTTTAAAAGTTGTCAAACGTTGTTTCTCGTTGTATATCCTTTAATTCTAGAGTTAAATTGATAAATAACGTGTACGAATTTGTTTAACGCATTTGGTTTGGTTACTCGACGGCTCAGTTCTCGTGTAGCCTACATATTGCGTTTTTTTTTTAATTTGCTTACCGGGCTAAAGGTTAGCATGCTTAAAATACATACGTATGTCGTTTTGTTCAACAAATTTAAGTAGATAACTCCTCAGTTGTTTGCATCAGAGCGACAATTTTTGGATAGTTATTAAAACTGTTTAAAGGTTGTCAAACGTTGTTTCTCGTTGCATATCCTTTAATTCTAGAGTCAAATTGATAAATAACGTGTACGAATTTGTTTAACGCATTTGTTTTGGTTACTCGACGGCTCAGTTCTCGTGTAGCCTACATATTGCGTTTTTTTTTTTAATTTGCTTACCGGGCTAAAGGTTAGCATGCTTAAAATACGTAAGTCGTTTTGTTCAACAAATTTGAGTAGATAACTCATCAGTTGTTTGCATCAGAGCGACAATTTTTGAGATAGTTATTAAAACTGTTTAAAAGTTGTCAAACGTTGTTTCTCGTTGTATATCCTTTAATTCTAGAGTTAAATTGATAAATAACGTGTACGAATTTGTTTAACGCATTTGTTTTGATTACTCGACGGCTCAGTTCTCGTGTAGCTTACATATTGCGTTTTTTTTTTAATTTGCTTACCGGGCTAAAGGTTAGCATGCTTAAAATACGTAAGTCGTTTTGTTCAACAAATTTAAGTAGATAACTCCTCAGTTGTTTGCATCAGAGCGACAATTTTTGAGATAGTTATTAACCCTGTTTAAAGGTTGTCAAACGTTGTTTCTCGTTGTATATCCTTTAATTCTAGAGTTAAATTGATAAATAACGTGTACGAATTTGTTTAACGCATTCGTTTTGGTTACTCGACGTCTCCGTTCTCGTGTAGCCTACATATTGCGTTTTTTTTTTTAATTTGCTTACCGCGCTAAAGGTTAGCATGCTTAAAATACGTAAGTCGTTTTGTTCAACAAATTTAAGTAGATAACTCATCAGTTGTTTGCATCAGAGCGACAATTTTTGAGATAGTTATTAGAGCTGTTTAAAGGTTGTCAAACATTGTTTCTCGTTGTATATCCTTTAATTCTAGAGTCAAATTGATAAATAACGTGTACGAATTTGTTTAACGCATTTGTTTTGGTTACTCGACGTCTCCGTTCTCGTGTAGCCTACATATTGCGTTTTTTTTTTTTAATTTGCTTACCGGGCTAAAGGTTAGCATGCTTAAAATACGTAAGTCGTTTTGTTCAACAAATTTAAGTAGATAACTCCTCAGTTGTTTGCATCAGAGCGACAATTTTTGAGATAGTTATTAAAACTGTTTAAAGGTTGTCAAACGTTGTTTCTCGTTGTATATCCTTTAATTCTAGAGTTAAATTAATAAATAACGTGTGCGAATTTGTTTAACGCATTTGTTTTGGTTACTCGACGTCTCCGTTCTCGTGCAGCCTACATATTGCGTTTTTTTTTTTAATTTGCTTACCGGGCTAAAGGTTAGCATGCTTAAAATACGTAAGTCGTTTTGTTCAACAAATTTAAGTAGATAACTCCTCAGTTGTTTGCATCAGAGCTACAATTTTTGAGATAGTTATTAAAACTGTTTAAAGGTTGTCAAACGTTGTTTCTCGTTGTATATCCTTTAATTCTAGAGTTAAATTGATAAATAACGTGTACGAATTTGTTTAACGCATTTGTTTTGGTTACTCGACGTCTCCGTTCTCGTGTAGCCTACATATTGCGTTTTTTTTTTAATTTGCTTACCGGGCTAAAGGTTAGCATGCTTAAAATACGTAAGTCGTTTTGTTCAACAAATTTAAGTAGATAACTCATCAGTTGTTTGCATCAGAGCGACAATTTTTGAGATAGTTATAAAACTGTTTAAAGGTTGTCAAACATTGTTTCTCGTTGTATATCCTTTAATTCTAGAGTTAAATTGATAAATAACGTGTACGAATTTGTTTAACGCATTTGTTTTGGTTACTCGACGTCTCCGTTCTCGTGTAGCCTACATATTGCGTGTTTTTTTTAATTTGCTTACCGGGCTAAAGGTTAGCATGCTTAAAATACGTAAGTCGTTTTGTTCAACAAATTTAAGTAGATAACTCCTCAGTTGTTTGCATCAGAGCGACAATTTTTGAGACAGTTATTAAAACTATTTAAAGGTTGTCAAACGTTGTTTCTCGTTGTATATCCTTTAATTCTAGAGTTAAATTGATAAATAACGTGTACGAATTTGTTTAACGCATTTGTTTTGGTTACTCGACGGCTCCGTTCTCGCGTAGCTTACATATTGCGTTTTTTTTTTAATTTGCTTACCGGGCTAAAGGTTAGCATGCTTAAAATACGTAAGTCGTTTTGTTCAACAAATTTAAGTAGATAACTCATCAGTTGTTTGCATCAGAGCGACAATTTTTGAGATAGTTATTAAAACTGTTTAAAGGTTGTCAAACGTTGTTTCTCGTTGTATATCCTTTAATTCTAGAGTTAAATTGATAAATAACGTGTACGAATTTGTTTAACGCATTTGTTTTGGTTACTCGACGTCTCCGTTCTCGTGTAGCCTACATATTGGGTTTTTTTTTTAATTTGCTTACCGGGCTAAAGGTTAGCATGCTTAAAATACGTAAGTCGTTTTGTTCAACAAATTTAAGTAGATAACTCATCAGTTGTTTGCATCAGAGCGACAATTTTTGAGATAGTTATTAAAACTGTTTAAAGGTTGTCAAACGTTGTTTCTCGTTGTATATCCTTTAATTCTAGAGTTAAATTGATAAATAACGTGTACGAATTTGTTTAACGCATTTGTTTTGGTTATTCGACGGCTCAGTTCTCGTGTAGCTTACATATTGCGTTTTTTTTTTAATTTGCTTACCGGGCTAAAGGTTAGCATGCTTAAAATACGTAAGTCGTTTTGTTCAACAAATTTAAGTAGATAACTCCTCAGTTGTTTGCATCAGAGCGACAATTTTTGAGATAGTTATTAACCCTGTTTAAAGGTTGTCAAACGTTGTTTCTCGTTGTATATCCTTTAATTCTAGAGTTAAATTGATAAATAACGTGTACGAATTTGTTTAACGCATTTGTTTTGGTTACTCGACGTCTCCGTTCTCGTGTAGCCTACATATTGCGTTTTTTTTTTTAATTTGCTTACCGGGCTAAAGGTTAGCATGCTTAAAATACGTAAGTCGTTTTGTTCAACAAATTTAAGTAGATAACTCATCAGTTGTTTGCATCAGAGCGACAATTTTTGAGATAGTTATTAGAGCTGTTTAAAGGTTGTCAAACATTGTTTCTCGTTGTATATCCTTTAATTCTAGAGTTAAATTGATAAATAACGTGTATGAATTTGTTTAACGCATTTGTTTTGGTTACTCGACGTCTCCGTTCTCGTGTAGCCTACATATTGCGTTTTTTTTTTTAATTTGCTTACCGGGCTAAAGGTTAGCATGCTTAAAATACGTAAGTCGTTTTGTTCAACAAATTTAAGTAGATAACTCCTCAGTTGTTTGCATCAGAGCGACAATTTTTGAGATAGTTATTAAAACTGTTTAAAGGTTGTCAAACGTTGTTTCTCGTTGTATATCCTTTAATTCTAGAGTTAAATTGATAAATAACGTGTACGAATTTGTTTAACGCATTTGTTTTGGTTACTCGACGGCTCCGTTCTCGTGTAGCCTACATATTGCGTTTTTTTTTTAATTTGCTTACCGGGCTAAAGGTTAGCATGCTTAAAATACATAAGTCGTTTTGTTCAACAAATTTGAGTAGATAACTCATCAGTTGTTTGCATCAGAGCGACAATTTTTGAGATAGTTATTAAAACTGTTTAAAGGTTGTCAAACGTTGTTTCTCGTTGTATATCCTTTAATTCTAGAGTTAAATTGATAAATAACGTGTACGAATTTGTTTAACGCATTTGTTTTGGTTACTCGACGGCTCCGTTCTCGTGTAGCCTACATATTGCGTTTTTTGTTTAATTTGCTTACCGGGCTAAAGGTTAGCATGCTTAAAATACGTAAGTCGTTTTGTTCAACAAATTTAAGTAGATAACTCCTCAGTTGTTTGCATCAGAGCGACAATTTTTGAGATAGTTATTAAAACTATTTAAAGGTTGTCAAACGTTGTTTCTCGTTGTATATCCTTTAATTCTAGAGTTAAATTGATAAATAACGTGTACGAATTTGTTTAACGCATTTGTTTTGGTTACTCGACGGCTCAGTTCTCGTGTAGCCTACATATTGCGTTTTTTTTTTAATTTGCTTACCGGGCTAAAGGTTAGCATGCTTAAAATACGTAAGTCGTTTTGTTCAACAAATTTAAGTAGATAACTCCTCAGTTGTTTGCATCAGAGCGACAATTTTTGAGATAGTTATTAGAGCTGTTTAAAGGTTGTCAAACGTTGCTTCTCGTTGTATATCCTTTAATTCTAGAGTTAAATTGATAAATAACGTGTACGAATTTGTTTAACGCATTTGTTTTGGTTACTCGACGGCTCCGTTCTCGTGTAGCCTACATATTGCGTTTTTTTTTTAATTTGTTTACCGGGCTAAAGGTTAGCATGCTTAAAATACGTAAGTCGTTTTGTTCAACAAATTTGAGTAGATAACTCATCAGTTGTTTGCATCAGAGCGACAATTTTTGAGATAGTTATTAAAACTGTTTAAAGGTTGTCAAACGTTGTTTCTCGTTGTATATCCTTTAATTCTAGAGTTAAATTGATAAATAACGTGTACGAATTTGTTTAACGCATTTGTTTTGGTTACTCGACGGCTCCGTTCTCGTATAGCCTACATATTGCGTTTTTTGTTTAATTTGCTTACCGGGCTAAAGGTTAGCATGCTTAAAATACGTAAGTCGTTTTGTTCAATAAATTTAAGTAGATAACTCCTCAGTTGTTTGCATCAGAGCGACAATTTTTGAGATAGTTATTAAAACTGTTTAAAGGTTGTCAAACGTTGTTTCTCGTTGTATATCCTTTAATTCTAGAGTTAAATTGATAAATAACGTGTACGAATTTGTTTAACGCATTTGTTTTGGTTACTCGACGTCTCCGTTCTCGTGTAGCCTACATATTGCGTTTTTTTTTTTAATTTGCTTACCGGGCTAAAGGTTAGCATGCTTAAAATACGTAAGTAGTTTTGTTCAACAAATTTAAGTAGATAACTCATCAGTTGTTTGCATCAGAGCGACAATTTTTGAGATAGTTATAAAACTGTTTAAAGGTTGTCAAACGTTGTTTCTCGTTGTATATCCTTTAATTCTAGAGTTAAATTGATAAATAACGTGTACGAATTTGTTTAACGCATTTGTTTTGGTTACTCGACGTCTCCGTTCTCGTGTAGCCTACATATTGCGTGTTTTTTTTAATTTGCTTACCGGGCTAAAGGTTAGCATGCTTAAAATACGTAAGTCGTTTTGTTCAACAAATTTAAGTAGATAACTCCTCAGTTGTTTGCATCAGAGCGACAATTTTTGAGACAGTTAGTAAAACTGTTTAAAGGTTGTCAAACGTTGTTTCTCGTTGTATATCCTTTAATTCTAGAGTTAAATTGATAAATAACGTGTACGAATTTGTTTAACGCATTTGTTTTGGTTACTCGACGGCTCCGTTCTCGTGTAGCCTACATATTGCGTTTTTTTTTTAATTTGCTTACCGGGCTAAAGGTTAGCATGCTTAAAATACGTAAGTCGTTTTGTTCAACAAATTTAAGTAGATAACTCATCAGTTGTTTGCATCAGAGCGACAATTTTTGAGATAGTTATTAAAACTGTTTAAAGGTTGTCAAACGTTGTTTCTCGTTGTATATCCTTTAATTCTAGAGTTAAATTGATAAATAACGTGTACGAATTTGTTTAACGCATTTGTTTTGGTTACTCGACGTCTCCGTTCTCGTGTAGCCTACATATTGGGTTTTTTTTTTAATTTGCTTACCGGGCTAAAGGTTAGCATGCTTAAAATACGTAAGTCGTTTTGTTCAACAAATTTAAGTAGATAACTCATCAGTTGTTTGGATCAGAGCGACAATTTTTGAGATAGTTATTAAAACTGTTTAAAGGTTGTCAAACGTTGTTTCTCGTTGTATATCCTTTAATTCTAGAGTTAAATTGATAAATAACGTGTACGAATTTGTTTAACGCATTTGTTTTGGTTACTCGACGGCTCCGTTCTCGTGTAGCCTACATATTGCGTTTTTTTTTTAATTTGCTTACCGGGCTAAAGGTTAGCATGCTTAAAATACGTAAGTCGTTTTGTTCAACAAATTTGAGTAGATAACTCATCAGTTGTTTGCATCAGAGCGACAATTTTTGAGATAGTTATTAAAACTGTTTAAAGGTTGTCAAACGTTGTTTCTCGTTGTATATCCTTTAATTCTAGAGTTAAATTGATAAATAACGTGTACGAATTTGTTTAACGCATTTGTTTTGGTTACTCGACGGCTCCGTTCTCGTGTAGCCTACATATTGCGTTTTTTGTTTAATTTGCTTACCGGGCTAAAGGTTAGCATGCTTAAAATACGTAAGTCGTTTTGTTCAACAAATTTAAGTAGATAACTCCTCAGTTGTTTGCATCAGAGCGACAATTTTTGAGATAGTTATTAAAACTATTTAAAGGTTGTCAAACGTTGTTTCTCGTTGTATATCCTTTAATTCTAGAGTTAAATTGATAAATAACGTGTACGAATTTGTTTAACGCATTTGTTTTGGTTACTCGACGGCTCAGTTCTCGTGTAGCCTACATATTGCGTTTTTTTTTTTAATTTGCTTACCGGGCTAAAGGTTAGCATGCTTAAAATACGTAAGTCGTTTTGTTCAACAAATTTAAGTAGATAACTCCTCAGTTGTGTGCATCAGAGCGACAATTTTTGAGATAGTTATTAGAGCTGTTTAAAGGTTGTCAAACGTTGCTTCTCGTTGTATATCCTTTAATTCTAGAGTTAAATTGATAAATAACGTGTACGAATTTGTTTAACGCATTTGTTTTGGTTACTCGACGGCTCCGTTTTCGTGTAGCCTACATATTGCGTTTTTTTTTTTAATTTGCTTACCGGGCTAAAGGTTAGCATGCTTAAAATACGTTAGTCGTTTTGCTCAACAAATTTAAGTAGATAACTCATCAGTTGTTTGCATCAGAGCGACAATTTTTGAGATAGTTATTAAAACTGTTTAAAAGTTGTCAAATGTTGTTTCTCGTTGTATATCCTTTAATTCTAGAGTTAAATTGATAAATAACGTGTACGAATTTGTTTAACGCATTTGGTTTGGTTACTCGACGGCTCAGTTCTCGTGTAGCCTACATATTGCGTTTTTTTTTTAATTTGCTTACCGGGCTAAAGGTTAGCATGCTTAAAATACGTATGTCGTTTTGTTCAACAAATTTAAGTAGATAACTCCTCAGTTGTTTGCATCAGAGCGACAATTTTTGAGATAGTTATTAAAACTGTTTAAAGGTTGTCAAACGTTGTTTCTCGTTGTATATCCTTTAATTCTAGAGTTAAATTGATAAATAACGTGTACGAATTTGTTTAACGCATTTGTTTTGGTTACTCGACGGCTCAGTTCTCGTGTAGCCTACATATTGCGTTTTTTTTTTAATTTGCTTACCGAGCTAAAGGTTAGCATGCTTAAAATACGTAAGTCGTTTTGTTCAACAAATTTGAGTAGATAACTCATCAGTTGTTTGCATCAGAGCGACAATTTTTGAGATAGTTATTAAAACTGTTTAAAGGTTGTCAAACGTTGTTTCTCGTTGTATATCCTTTAATTCTAGAGTTAA
This sequence comes from Eurosta solidaginis, assembly GCF_040869045.1. Taxonomy (NCBI): domain Eukaryota; kingdom Metazoa; phylum Arthropoda; class Insecta; order Diptera; family Tephritidae; genus Eurosta; species Eurosta solidaginis. The sequence goes on from NW_027136940.1 coordinate 355,291, forward strand.
ATTGATAAATAACGTGTACGAATTTGTTTAACGCATTTGTTTTGGTTACTCGACGGCTCCGTTTTCGTGTAGCCTACATATTGCGTTTTTTTTTTAATTTGCTTACCGGGCTAAAGGTTAGCATGCTTAAAATACGTAAGTCATTTTGTTCAACAAATTTAAGTAGATAACTCATCAGTTGTTTGCATCAGAGCGACAATTTTTGAGGTAGTTATTAGAGCTGTTTAAAGGTTGTCAAACGTTGCTTCTCGTTGTATATCCTTTAATTCTAGAGTTAAATTGATAAATAACGTGTACGAATTTGTTTAACGCATTTGTTTTGGTTACTCGACGGCTCCGTTTTCGTGTAGCCTACATATTGCGTTTTTTTTTTAATTTGCTTACCGGGCTAAAGGTTAGCATGCTTAAAATACGTAAGTCATTTTGTTCAACAAATTTAAGTAGATAACTCATCAGTTGTTTGCATCAGAGCGACAATTTTTGAGATAGTTATTAAAACTGTTTAAAAGTTGTCAAACGTTGTTTCTCGTTGTATATCCTTTAATTCTAGAGTTAAATTGATAAATAACGTGTACGAATTTGTTTAACGCATTTGGTTTGGTTACTCGACGGCTCAGTTCTCGTGTAGCCTACATATTGCGTTTTTTTTTTAATTTGCTTACCGGGCTAAAGGTTAGCATGCTTAAAATACGTATGTCATTTTGTTCAACAAATTTAAGTAGATAACTCCTCAGTTGTTTGCATCAGAGCGACAATTTTTGAGATAGTTATTAAAACTGTTTAAAGGTTGTCAAACGTTGTTTCTCGTTGTATATCCTTTAATTCTAGAGTTAAATTGATAAATAACGTGTACGAATTTGTTTAACGCATTTGTTTTGGTTACTCGACGGCTCAGTTCTCGTGTAGCCTACATATTGCGTTTTTTTTTTAATTTGCTTACCGGGCTAAAGGTTAGCATGCTTAAAATACGTAAGTCGTTTTGTTCAACAAATTTGAGTAGATAACTCATCAGTTGTTTGCATCAGAGCGACAATTTTTGAGATAGTTATTAAAACTCTTTAAAGGTTGTCAAACGTTGTTTCTCGTTGTATATCCTTTAATTCTAGAGTTAAATTGCTAAATAACGTGTACGAATTTGTTTAACGCATTTGTTTTGGTTACTCGACGGCTCAGTTCTCGTGTAGCTTACATATTGCGTTTTTTTTTTAATTTGCTTACCGGGCTAAAGGTTAGCATGCTTAAAATACGTAAGTCGTTTTGTTCAACAAATTTAAGTAGATAACTCCTCAGTTGTTTGCATCACAGCGACAATTTTTGAGATAGTTATTAACCCTGTTTAAAGGTTGTCAAACGTTGTTTCTCGTTGTATATCCTTTAATTCTAGAGTTAAATTGATAAATAACGTGTACGAATTTGTTTAACGCATTTGTTTTGGTTACTCGACGTCTCCGTTCTCGTGTAGCCTACATATTGCGTTTTTTTTTTAATTTGCTTACCGGGCTAAAGGTTAGCATGCTTAAAATACGTAAGTCGTTTTGTTCAACAAATTTAAGTAGATAACTCATCAGTTGTTTGCATCAGAGCGACAATTTTTGAGATAGTTATTAAAACTGTTTAAAGGTTGTCAAACGTTGTTTCTCGTTGTATATCCTTTAATTCTAGAGTTAAATTGATAAATAACGTGTACGAATTTGTTTAACGCATTTGTTTTGGTTACTCGACGGCTCCGTTCTCGTGTAGCATACATATTGCGTTTTTTTTTTAATTTGCTTACCGGGCTAAAGGTTAGCATGCTTAAAATACGTAAGTCATTTTGTTCAACAAATTTAAGTAGATAACTCATCAGTTGTTTGAATCAGAGCGACAATTTTTGAGATAGTTATTAAAACTGTTTAAAGGTTGTCAAACGTTGTTTCTCGTTGTATATCCTTTAATTCTAGAGTTAAATTGATAAATAACGTGTACGAATTTGTTTAACGCATTTGTTTTGGTTACTCGACGGCTCCGTTCTCGTGTAGCTTACATATTGCGTTTTTTTTTTAATTTGCTTACCGGGCTAAAAGTTAGCATGCTTAAAATACGTAAGTCGTTTTGTTCAACAAATTTAAGTAGATAACTCATCAGTTGTTTGCATCAGAGCAACAATTTTTGAGATAGTTATTAAAACTGTTTAAAGGTTGTCAAACGTTGTTTCTCGTTGTATATCCTTTAATTCTAGAGTTAAATTGATAAATAACGTGTACGAATTTGTTTAACGCATTTGTTTTGGTTACTCGACGGCTCCGTTCTCGTGTAGCCTACATATTGCGTTTTTTTTTTAATTTGCTTACCGGGCTAAAGGTTAGCATGCTTAAAATACGTAAGTCGTTTTGTTCAACAAATTTAAGTAGATAACTCATCAGTTGTTTGCATCAGAGCGACAATTTTTGAGATAGTTATTAAAACTGTTTAAAGGTTGTCAAACGTTGTTTCTCGTTGTATATCCTTTAATTCTAGAGTTAAATTGATAAATAACGTGTACGAATTTGTTTAACGCATTTGTTTTGGTTACTCGACGTCTCCGTTCTCGTGTAGCCTACATATTGCGTTTGTTTTTTAATTTGCTTACCGGGCTAAAGGTTAGCATGCTTAAAATACGTAAGTCATTTTGTTCAACAAATTTGAGTAGATAACTCATCAGTTGTTTGCATCAGAGCGACAATTTTTGAGATAGTTATTAAAACTGTTTAAAGGTTGTCAAACGTTGTTTCTCGTTGTATATCCTTTAATTCTAGAGTTAAATTGATAAATAACGTGTAGGAATTTGTTTAACGCATTTGTTTTGGTTACTCGACGTCTCCGTTCTAGTGTAGCCTACATATTGCGTTTTTTTTTAATTTGCTTACCGGGCTAAAAGTTAGCATGCTTAAAATACGTAAGTCGTTTTGTTCAACAAATTTAAGTAGATAACTCATCAGTTGTTTGCATCAGAGCGACAATTTTTGAGATAGATATTAAAACTGTTTAAAGGTTGTCAAACGTTGTTTCTCGTTGTATATCCTTTAATTCTAGAGTTAAATTGATAAATAACGTGTACGAATTTGTTTAACGCATTTGTTTTGGTTACTCGACGGCTCAGTTCTCGTGTAGCCTACATATTGCGTTTTTTTTAATTTGCTTACCGGGCTAAAGGTTAGCATGCTTAAAATACGTAAGTCGTTTTGTTCAACAAATTTGAGTAGATAACTCATCAGTTGTTTGCATCAGAGCGACAATTTTTGAGATAGTTATTAAAACTGTTTAAAGGTTGTCAAACGTTGTTTCTCGTTGTATATCCTTTAATTCTAGAGTTAAATTGATAAATAACGTGTACGAATTTGTTTAACGCATTTGTTTTGGTTACTCGACGTCTCCGTTCTCGTGTAGCCTACATATTGCGTTTTTTTTTATTTTGCTTACCGGGCTAAAGGTTAGCATGCTTAAAATACGTAAGTTGTTTTGTTCAACAAATTTAAGTATATAACTCATCAGTTGTTTACATCAGAGCGACAATTTTTGAGATAGTTATTAAAACTGTTTAAAGGTTGTCAAACGTTGTTTCTCGTTGTATATCCTTTAATTCTAGAGTTAAATTGATAAATAACGTGTACGAATTTGTTTAACGCATTTGTTTTGGTTAATCGACGGCTCCGTTCTCGTGTAGCCTACATATTGCGTTTTTTTTTTTAATTTGCTTACCGGGCTAAAGGTTAGCATGCTTAAAATACGTAAGTCGTTTTGTTCAAAAAATTTGAGTAGATAACTCATCAGTTGTTTGCATCAGAGCGACAATTTTGGAGATAGTTATTAAAACTGTTTAAAGGTTGTCAAACGTTGTTTCTCGTTGTATATCCTTTAATTCTAGAGTTAAATTGATAAATAACGTGCACGAATTTGTTTAACGCATTTGTTTTGGTTACTCGACGTCTCCGTTCTCGTGTAGCCTACATATTGCGTTTTTTTTTTAATTTGCTTACCGGGCTAAAGGTTAGCAGCTTAAAATACGTAAGTCGTTTTGTTCAACAAATTTAAGTAGATAACTCATCAGTTGTTTGTATCAGAGCGACAATTTTTGAGATAGTTATTAAAACTGTTTAAAGGTTGTCAAACGTTGTTTCTCGTTGTATATCCTTTAATTCTAGAGTTAAATTGATAAATAACGTGTACGAATTTGTTTAACGCATTTGTTTTGGTTACTCGACGTCTCCGTTCTCGTGTAGCCTACATATTGCGTTTTTTTTTTAATTTGCTTACCGGGCTAAAGGTTAGCATGCTTAAAATACGTAAGTCGTTTTGTTCAACAAATTTGAGTAGATAACTCAGCAGTTGTTTGCATCAGAGCGACAATTTTTGAGATAGTTATTAAAACTGTTTAAAGGTTGTCAAACGTTGTTTCTCGTTGTATATCCTTTAATTCTAGAGTTAAATTGATAAATAACGTGTACGAATTTGTTTAACGCATTTGTTTTGGTTACTCGACGTCTCCGTTCTCGTGTAGCCTACATATTGCGTTTTTTTTTTTTAATTTGCTTACCGGGCTAAAGGTTAGCATGCTTAAAATACGTAAGTCGTTTTGTTCAACAAATTTAAGTAGATAACTCATCAGTTGTCTGCATCAGAGCGACAATTTGTGAGATAGTTATTAAAACTGTTTGAAGGTTGTCAAACGTTGTTTCTCGTTGTATATCCTTTAATTCTAGAGTTAAATTGATAAATAACGTGTACAAATTTGTTTAACGCATTTGTTTTGGTTACTCGACGGCTCCGTTCTCGTGTAGCCTACATATTGCGTTTTTTTTTTAATTTGCTTACCGGGCTAAAGGTTAGCATGCTTAAAATACGTAAGTCGTTTTGTTCAACAAATTTAAGTAGATAACTCATCAGTTGTTTGCATCAGAGCGACAATTTTTGAGATAGTTATTAAAACTGTTTAAAGGTTGTCAAACGTTGTTTCTCGTTGTATATCCTTTAATTCTAGAGTTAAATTGATAAATAACGTGTACGAATTTGTTTAACGAATTTGTTTTGGTTACTCGACGTCTCCGTTCTCGTGTAGCCTACATATTACGTTTTTTTTTTATTTGCTTACCGGGCTAAAGGTTAGCATGCTTAAAATACGTAAGTCGTTTTGTTCAACAAATTTAAGTAGATAACTCATCAGTTGTTTGCATCAGAGCGACAATTTTTGAGATAGTTATTAAAACTGTTTAAAGGTTGTCAAACGTTGTTTCTCGTTGTATATCCTTTAATTCTAGAGTTAAATTGATAAATAACGTGTACGAATTTGTTTAACGCATTTGTTTTGATTACTCGACGTCTCCGTTCTCGTGTAGCCTACATATTGCGTTTTTTTTTTTAATTTGCTTACCGGGCTAAAGGTTAGCATGCTTAAAATACGTAAGTCGTTTTGTTCAACAAATTTGAGTAGATAACTCAGCAGTTGTTTGCATCAGAGCGACAATTTTTGAGATAGTTATTAAAACTGTTTAAAGGTTGTCAAATGTTGTTTCTCGTTGTATATCCTTTAATTCTAGAGCTAAATTGATAAATAACGTGTACGAATTTGTTTAACGCATTTGTTCTGGTTACTCGATGGCTCCGTTCTCGTGTAGCCTACATATTGCGTTTTTTTTTTTAATTTGCTTACCGGGCTAAAGGTTAGCATGCTTAAAATACGTAAGTCGTTTTGTTCAACAAATTTGAGTAGATAACTCAGCAGTTGTTTGCATCAGAGCGACAATTTTTGAGATAGTTATTAAAACTGTTTAAAGGTTGTCAAACGTTGTTTCTCGTTGTATATCCTTTAATTCTAGAGTTAAATTGATAAATAACGTGTACGAATTTGTTTAACGCATTTGTTTTGGTTACTCGACGTCTCCGTTCTCGTGTAGCCTACATATTACGTTTTTTTTTTAATTTGCTTACCGGGATAAAGGTTAGCATGCTCAAAATACGTAAGTCGTTTTGTTCAACAAATTTAAGTAGATAACTCCTCAGTTGTTTGCATCAGAGCGACAATTTTTGAGATAGTTATTAAAACTGTTTAAAGGTTGTCAAACGTTGTTTCTCGTTGTATATCCTTTAATTCTAGAGTTAAATTGATAAATAACGCGTACGAATTTGTTTAACGCATTTGATTTGGTTACTCGACGTCTCCGTTCTCTTGTAGCCTACATATTGCGTTTTTTTTTTAATTTGCTTACCGGGCTAAAGGTTAGCATGCTTAAAATACGTAAGTCGTTTTGTTCAACAAATTTAAGTAGATAACTCATCAGTTGTTTGCATCAGAGCGACAATTTTTGAGATAGTTATTAAAACTGTTTAAAGGTTGTCAAACGTTGTTTCTCGTTGTATATCCTTTAATTCTAGAGTTAAATTGATAAATAACGTGTACGAATTTGTTTAACGCATTTGTTTTGGTTACTCGACGGCTCCGTTCTCATGTAGCCTACATATTGCGTTTTTTTTTTAATTTGCTTACCGGGCTAAAGGCTAGCATGCTTAAAATACGTAAGTCGTTTTGTTCAACAAATTTAAGTAGATAACTCATCAGTTGTTTGCAGCAGAGCGACAATTTTTGAGATAGTTATTAAAACTGTTTAAAAGTTGTCAAACGTTGTTTCTCGTTGTATATCCTTTAATTCTAGAGTTAAATTGATAAATAACGTGTACGAATTTGTTTAACGCATTTGTTTTGGTTACTCGACGTCTCCGTTCTCGTGTAGCCTACATATTGCGTTTTTTTTTTTAATTTGCTTACCGGGCTAAAGGTTAGCATGCTTAAAATACGTAAGTCGTTTTGTTCAACAAATTTGAGTAGATAACTCAGCAGTTGTTTGCATCAGAGCGACAATTTTTGAGATAGTTATTAAAACTGTTTAAAGGTTGTCAAACGTTGTTTCTCGTTGTATATCCTTTAATTCTAGAGTTAAATTGATAAATAACGTGTACGAATTTGTTTAACGCATTTGTTTTGGTTACTCGACGTCTCCGTTCTCGTGTAGCCTACATATTGCGTTTTTTTTTTAATTTGCTTACCGGGCTAAAGGTTAGCATGCTTAAAATACGTAAGTCGTTTTGTTCAACAAATTTGAGTAGATAACTCAGCAGTTGTTTGCATCAGAGCGACAATTTTTGAGATAGTTATTAAAACTGTTTAAAGGTTGTCAAACGTTGTTTCTCGTTGTATATCCTTTAATTCTAGAGTTAAATTGATAAATAACGTGTACGAATTTGTTTAACGCATTTGTTTTGGTTACTCGACGTCTCCGTTCTCGTGTAGCCTACATATTGCGTTTTTTTTTTAATTTGCTTACCGGGCTAAAGGTTAGCATGCTTAAAATACGTAAGTCGTTTTGTTCAACAAATTTGAGTAGATAACTCAGCAGTTGTTTGCATCAGAGCGACAATTTTTGAGATAGTTATTAAAACTGTTTAAAGGTTGTCAAACGTTGTTTCTCGTTGTATATCCTTTAATTCTAGAGTTAAATTGATAAATAACGTGTACGAATTTGTTTAACGCATTTGTTTTGGTTACTCGACGTCTCCGTTCTCGTGTAGCCTACATATTGCGTTTTTTTTTTAATTTGCTTACCGGGCTAAAGGTTAGCATGCTTAAAATACGTAAGTCGTTTTGTTCAACAAATTTAAGTAGATAACTCATCAGTTGTTTGCATCAGAGCGACAATTTTTGAGATAGTTATTAAAACTGTTTAAAGGTTGTCAAACGTTGTTTCTCGTTGTATATCCTTTAATTCTAGAGTTAAATTGATAAATAACGTGTACGAATTTGTTTAACGCATTTGTTTTGGTTACTCGACGTCTCCGTTCTCGTGTAGCCTACATATTACGTTTTTTTTTTATTTGCTTACCGGGCTAAAGGTTAGCATGCTTAAAATACGTAAGTCGTTTTGTTCAACAAATTTAAGTAGATAACTCATCAGTTGTTTGCATCAGAGCGACAATTTTTGAGATAGTTATTAAAACTGTTTAAAGGTTGTCAAACGTTGTTTCTCGTTATATATCCTTTAATTCTAGAGTTAAATTGATAAATAACGTGTACGAATTTGTTTAACGCATTTGTTTTGATTACTCGACGTCTCCGTTCTCGTGTAGCCTACATATTGCGTTTTTTTTTTTAATTTGCTTACCGGGCTAAAGGTTTGCATGCTTAAAATACGTAAGTCGTTTTGTTCAACAAATTTGAGTAGATAACTCAGCAGTTGTTTGCATCAGAGCGACAATTTTTGAGATAGTTATTAAAACTGTTTAAAGGTTGTCAAATGTTGTTTCTCGTTGTATATCCTTTAATTCTAGAGCTAAGTTGATAAATAACGTGTACGAATTTGTTTAACGCATTTGTTCTGGTTACTCGATGGCTCCGTTCTCGTGTAGCCTACATATTGCGTTTTTTTTTTAATTTGCTTACCGGGCTAAAGGTTAGCATGCTTAAAATACGTAAGTCGTTTTGTTCAACAAATTTGAGTAGATAACTCAGCAGTTGTTTGCATCAGAGCGACAATTTTTGAGATAGTTATTAAAACTGTTTAAAGGTTGTCAAACGTTGTTTCTCGTTGTATATCCTTTAATTCTAGAGTTAAATTGATAAATAACGTGTACGAATTTGTTTAACGCATTTGTTTTGGTTACTCGACGTCTCCGTTCTCGTGTAGCCTACATATTACGTTTTTTTTTTAATTTGCTTACCGGGATAAAGGTTAGCATGCTTAAAATACGTAAGTCGTTTTGTTCAACAAATTTAAGTAGATAACTCCTCAGTTGTTTGCATCAGAGCGACAATTTTTGAGATAGTTATTAAAACTGTTTAAAGGTTGTCAAACGTTGTTTCTCGTTGTATATCCTTTAATTCTAGAGTTAAATTGATAAATAACGCGTACGAATTTGTTTAACGCATTTGATTTGGTTACTCGACGTCTCCGTTCTCTTGTAGCCTACATATTGCGTTTTTTTTTTAATTTGCTTACCGGGCTAAAGGTTAGCATGCTTAAAATACGTAAGTCGTTTTGTTCAACAAATTTAAGTAGATAACTCATCAGTTGTTTGCATCAGAGCGACAATTTTTGAGATAGTTATTAAAACTGTTTAAAGGTTGTCAAACGTTGTTTCTCGTTGTATATCCTTTAATTCTAGAGTTAAATTGATAAATAACGTGTACGAATTTGTTTAACGCATTTGTTTTGGTTACTCGACGGCTCCGTTCTCATGTAGCCTACATATTGCGTTTTTTTTTTTAATTTGCTTACCGGGCTAAAGGCTAGCATGCTTAAAATACGTAAGTCGTTTTGTTCAACAAATTTAAGTAGATAACTCATCAGTTGTTTGCATCAGAGCGACAATTTTTAAGATAGTTATTAAAACTGTTTAAAGGTTGTCAAACGTTGTTTCTCGTTGTATATCCTTTAATTCTAGAGTTAAATTGATAAATAACGTGTACGAATTTGTTTAACGCATTTGTTTTGGTTACTCGACGGCTCCGTTCTCGTGTAGCCTACATATTGCGTTTTTTTTTTTAATTTGCTTACCGGGCTAAAGGTTAGCATACTTAAAGTACGTAAGTCGTTTTGTTCAACAAATTTAAGTAGATAACTCATCAGTTGTTTGCAGCAGAGCGACAATTTTTGAGATAGTTATTAAAACTGTTTAAAGGTTGTCAAACGTTGTTTCTCGTTGTATATCCTTTAATTCTAGAGTTAAATTGATAAATAACGTGTACGAATTTGTTTAACGCATTTGTTTTGGTTACTCGACGTCTCCGTTCTCGTGTAGCCTACATATTGCGTTTTTTTTTTAATTTGCTTACCGGGCTAAAGGTTAGCATGCTTAAATACGTAAGTCGTTTTGTTCAACAAATTTGAGTAGATAACTCATCAGTTGTTTGCATCAGAGCGACAATTTTTGAGATAGTTATTAAAACTGTTTAAAGGTTGTCAAACGTTGTTTCTCGTTGTATATCCTTTAATTCTAGAGTTAAATTGATAAATAACGTGTACGAATTTGTTTAACGCATTTGTTTTGGTTACTCGACGTCTCCGTTCTCGTGTAGCCTACATATTGCGTTTTTTTTTTAATTTGCTTACCGGGCTAAAGGTTAGCATGCTTAAAATACGTAAGTCGTTTTGTTCAACAAATTTAAGTAGATAACTCATCAGTTGTTTGCATCAGAGCGACAATTTTTGAGATAGTTATTAAAACTGTTTAAAGGTTGTCAAACGTTGTTTCTCGTTGTATATCCTTTAATTCTAGAGTTAAATTGATAACTAACGTGTACGAATTTGTTTAACGCATTTGTTTTGGTTACTCGACGTCTCCGTACTCGTGTAGCCTACATATTGTTTTTTTTTTTTTAATTTGCTTACCCGGCTAAAGGTTAGCATGCTTAAAATACGTAAGTCGTTTTGTTCAACAAATTTAAGTAGATAACTCATCAGTTGTTTGCATCAGAGCGACAATTTTTGATATAGTTATTAAAACTGTTTAAAGGTTGTCAAACGTTGTTTCTCGTTGTATATCCTTTAATTCTAGAGTTAAATTGATAAATAACGTGTACGAATTTGTTTAACGCATTTGTTTTGGTTACTCGAGGTCTCCGTTCTCGTGTAGCCTACATATTGCGTTTTTTTTTTTAATTTGCTTACCGGGCTAAAGGTTAGCATGCTTAAAATACGTAAGTCGTTTTGTTCAACAAATTTAAGTAGATAACTCATCAGTTGTTTGCATCAGAGCGACAATTTTTAAGATAGTTATTAAAACTGTTTAAAGGTTGTCAAACGTTGTTTCTCGTTGTATATCCTTTAATTCTAGAGTTAAATTGATAAATAACGTGTACGAATTTGTTTAACGCATTTGTTTTGGTTACTCGACGTCTCCGTTCTCGTGTAGCCTACATATTGCGTTTTTTTTAAATTTGCTTACCGGGCTAAAGGTTAGCATGCTTAAAATACGTAAGTCGTTTTGTTCAACAAATTTAAGTAGATAACTCATCAGTTGTTTGCATCAGAGCGACAATTTTTAAGATAGTTATTAAAACTGATTAAAGGTTGTCAAACGTTGTTTCTCGTTGTATATCCTTTAATTCTAGATTTAAATTGATAAATAACGTGTACGAATTTGTTTAACGCATTTGGTTTGGTTACTCGACGTCTCCGTTCTCGTGTAGCCTACATATTGCGTTTTTTTTTAAATTTGCTTACGGGCTAAAGGTTAGCATGCTTAAAATACGTAAGTCGTTTTGTTCAACAAATTTAAGTAGATAACTCATCAGTTGTTTGCATCAGAGCGACAATTTTTGAGATAGTTATTAAAACTGTTTAAAGGTTGTCAAACGTTGTTTATCGTTGTATATCCTTTAATTATAGAGTCAAATTGATAAATAACGTGTACGAATTTGTTTAACGCATTTGTTTTGGTTACTCGACGGCTCCGTTCTCGTGTAGCCTACATATTGCGTTTTTTTTTTTAATTTGCTTACCGGGCTAAAGGTTAGCATGCTTAAAATACGTAAGTCGTTTTGTTCAACAAATTTAAGTAGATAACTCATCAGTTGTTTGCATCAGAGCGACAATTTTTGAGATAGTTATTAAAACTGTTTAAAGGTTGTCAAACGTTGTTTCTCGTTGTATATCCTTTAATTCTAGAGTTAAATTGATAAATAACGTGTACGAATTTGTTTAACGCATTTGTTTTGGTTACTCGACGGCTCCGTTCTCGTGTAGCCTACATATTGCGTTTTTTTTTTAATTTGCTTACCGGGCTAAAGGTTAGCATGCTTAAAATACGTAAGTCGTTTTGTTCAACAAATTTAAGTAGATAACTCATCAGTTGTTTGCATCAGAGCGACAATTTTTGAGATAGTTATTAAAACTGTTTAAAGGTTGTCAAACGTTGTTTCTCGTTGTATATCCTTTAATTCTAGAGTTAAATTGATAAATAACGTGTGCGAATTTGTTTAACGCATTTGTTTTGGTTACTCGACGTCTCCGTTCTCGTGTAGCCTACATATTGCGTTTTTTTTTTAATTTGCTTAACGGGCTAAAGGTTAGCATGCTTAAAATACGTAAGTCGTTTTGTTCAACAAATTTAAGTAGGTAACTCATCAGTTGTTTGCATCAGAGCGACAATTTTTGAGATAGTTATTAAAACTGTTTAAAGGTTGTCAAACGTTGTTTCTCGTTGTATATCCTTTAATTCTAGAGGTAATTGATAAATAATGTGTACGAATTTGTTTAACGCATTTGTTTTGGTTACTCGACGTCTCCGTTCTCGCGTAGCCTACATATTGCGTTTTTTTTTTAATTTGCTTACCGGGCTAAAGGTTAGCATGCTTAAATACGTAAGTCGTTTTGTTCAATAAATTTGAGTAGATAACTCATCAGTTGTTTGCATCAGAGCGACAATTTTTGAGATAGTTATTAAAACTGTTTAAAGGTTGTCAAACGTTGTTTCTCGTTGTATATCCTTTAATTCTAGAGTTAAATTGATAAATAACGTGTACGAATTTGTTTAACGCATTTGTTTTGGTTACTCGACGTCTCCGCTCTCGTGTAGCCTACATATTGCGTTTTTTTTTTAATTTGCTTACCGGGCTAAAGGTTAGCATGCTTAAATACGTAAGTCGTTTTGTTCAACAAATTTGAGTAGATAACTCATCAGTTGTTTGCATCAGAGCGACAATTTTTGAGATAGTTATTAAAACTGTTTAAAGGTTGTCAAACGTTGTTTCTCGTTGTATATCCTTTAATTTTAGAGTTAAATTGATAAATAACGTGTACGAATTTGTTTAACGCATTTGTTTTGGTTACTCGACGTCTCCGTTCTCGTGTAGCCTACATATTGCGTTTTTTTTTTTAATTTGCTTACCGGGCTAAAGGTTAGCATGCTTAAATACGTAAGTCGTTTTGTTCAACAAATTTGAGTAGATAACTCATCAGTTGTTTGCATCAGAGCGACAATTTTTGAGATAGTTATTAAAACTGTTTAAAGGTTGTCAAACGTTGTTTCTCGTTGTATATCCTTTAATTCTAGAGTTAAATTGATAAATAACGTGTACGAATTTGTTTAACGCATTTGTTTTGGTTACTCGACGTCTCGTTCTCGTGTAACCTACATATTGCGTTTTTTTTTTAATGTGCTTACCGGGCCAAAGGTTAGCATGCTTAAAATACGTAAGTCGTTTTGTTCAACAAATTTAAGTAGATAACTCATCAGTTGTTTGCATCAGAGCGACAATTTTTGAGATAGTTATTAAAACTGTTTAAAGGTTGTCAAACGTTGTTTCTCGTTGTATATCCTTTAATTCTAGAGTTAAATTGATAAATAACGTGTACGAATTTGTTTAACGCATTTGTTTTGGTTACTCGACGTCTCCGTTCTCGTGTAGCCTACATATTGCGTTTTTTTAAAATTTGCTTACCGGGCTAAAGGTTAGCATGCTTAAAATACGTAAGTCGTTTTGTTCAACAAATTTGAGTAGATAACTCAGCAGTTGTTTGCATCAGAGCGACAATTTTTGAGATAGTTATTAAAACTGTTTAAAGGTTGTCAAACGTTGTTTTTCGTTGTATATCCTTTAATTCTAGAGTTAAATTGATAAATAACGTGTACGAATTTGTTTAACGCATTTGTTTTGGTTACTCGACGTCTCCGTTCTCTTGTAGCCTACATATTGCGTTTTTTTTTAAATTTGCTTACCGGGCTAAAGGTTAGCATGCTTTAAATACGTAAGTCGTTTTGTTCAACAAATTTAAGTAGATAACTCCTCAGTTGTTTACATCAGAGCGACAATTTTTGAGATAGTTATTAAAACTGTTTAAAGGTTGTCAAACGTTGTTTCTCGTTGTATATCCTTTAATTCTAGAGTTAAATTGATAAATAACGCGTACGAATTTGTTTAACGCATTTGTTTTGGTTACTCGACGTCTCCGTTCTCGTGTAGCCTACATATTGCGTTTTTTTTTAAATTTGCTTACGGGCTAAAGGTTAGCATGCTTAAAATACGTAAGTCGTTTTGTTCAACAAATTTAAGTAGATAACTCATCAGTTGTTTGCATCAGAGCGACAATTTTTGAGATAGTTATTAAAACTGTTTAAAGGTTGTCAAACGTTGTTTCTCGTTGTATATCCTTTAATTCTAGAGTCAAATTGATAAATAACGTGTACGAATTTGTTTAACGCATTTGTTTTGGTTACTCGACGGCTCCGTTCTCGTGTAGCCTACATATTGCGTTTTTTTTTTAATTTGCTTACCGGGCTAAAGGTTAGCATGCTTAAAATACGTAAGTCGTTTTGTTCAACAAATTTAAGTAGATAACTCATCAGTTGTTTGCATCAGAGCGACAATTTTTGAGATAGTTATTAAAACTGTTTAAAGGTTGTCAAACGTTGTTTCTCGTTGTATATCCTTTAATTCTAGAGTTAAATTGATAAATAACGTGTACGAATTTGTTTAACGCATTTGTTTTGGTTACTCGACGGCTCCGTTCTCGTGTAGCCTACATATTGCGTTTTTTTTTTTTAATTTGCTTACCGGGCTAAAGGTTAGCATGCTTAAAATACGTAAGTCGTTTTGTTCAACAAATTTAAGTAGATAACTCATCAGTTGTTTGCATCAGAGCGACAACTTTTGAGATAGTTATTAAAACTGTTTAAAGGTTGTCAAACGCTGTTTCTCGTTGTATATCCTTTAATTCTAGAGTTAAATTGATAAATAACGTGTACGAATTTGTTTAACGCATTTGTTTTGGTTACTCGACGTCTCCGTTCTCGTGTAGCCTACATATTGCGTTTTTTTTTTAATTTGCTTAACGGGCTAAAGGTTAGCATGCTTAAAATACGTAAGTCGTTTTGTTCAACAAATTTAAGTAGGTAACTCATCAGTTGTTTGCATCAGAGCGACAATTTTTGAGATAGTTATTAAAACTGTTTAAAGGTTGTCAAACGTTGTTTCTCGTTGTATATCCTTTAATTCTAGAGTTAAATTGATAAATAATGTGTACGAATTTGTTTAACGCATTTGTTTTGGTTACTCGACGTCTCCGTTCTCGTGTAGCCTACATATTGCGTTTTTTTTTTAATTTGCTTACCGGGCTAAAGGTTAGCATGCTTAAATACGTAAGTCGTTTTGTTCAACAAATTTGAGTAGATAACTCATCAGTTGTTTGCATCAGAGCGACAATTTTTGAGATAGTTATTAAAACTGTTTAAAGGTTGTCAAACGTTGTTTCTCGTTGTATATCCTTTAATTCTAGAGTTAAATTGATAAATAACGTGTAGGAATTTGTTTAACGCATTTGTTTTGGTTACTCGATGTCTCCGTTCTCGTGTAGCCTACATATTGCGTTTTTTTTTTAATTTGCTTACCGGGCTAAAGGTTAGCATGCTTAAAATACGTAAGTCGTTTTGTTCAACAAATTTAAGTAGATAACTCATCAGTTGTTTGCATCAGAGCGACAATTTTTGAGATAGTTATTAAAACTGTTTAAAGGTTGTCAAACGTTGTTTCTCGTTGTATATCCTTTAATTCTAGAGTTAAATTGATAAATAACGTGTGCGAATTTGTTTAACGCATTTGTTTTGGTTACTCGACGTCTCCGTTCTCGTGTAGCCTACATATTGCGTTTTTTTTTTAATTTGCTTACCGGGCTAAAGGTTAGCATGCTTAAAATACGTAAGTCGTTTTGTTCAACAAATTTAAGTAGATAACTCATCAGTTGTTTGCATCAGAGCGACAATTTTGGAGATAGTTATTAAAACTGTTTAAAGGTTGTCAAACGTTGTTTCTCGTTGTATATCCTTTAATTCTAGAGTTAAATTGATAAATAACGTGTACGAATTTGTTTAACGCATTTGTTTTGGTTACTCGACGTCTCCGTTCTCGTGTAGCCTACATATTGCGTTTTTTTTAAATTTGCTTACCGGGCTAAAGGTTAGCATGCTTAAAATACGTAAGTCGTTTTGTTCAACAAATTTGAGTAGATAACTCAGCAGTTGTTTGCATCAGAGCGACAATTTTTGAGGTAGTTATTAAAACTGTTTAAAGGTTGTCAAACGTTGTTTCTCGTTGAATATCCTTTAATTCTAGAGTTAAATTGATAAATAACGTGTACGAATTTGTTTAACGCATTAGTTTTGGTTACTCGACGTTTCCGTTCTCGTGTAGCCTACATATTGCGTTTTTTTTTTTTAATTTGCTTACCGGGCTAAAGGTTAGCACGCTTAAAATACGTAAGTCGTTTTGTTCAACAAATTTGAGTAGATAACTCAGCAGTTGTTTGCATCAGAGCGACAATTTTTGAGATAGTTATTAAAACTGTTTAAAGGTTGTCAAACGTTGTTTCTCGTTGTATATCCTTTAATTCTAGAGTTAAATTGATAATTAACGTGTACGAATTTGTTTGACGCATTTGTTTTGGTTACTCGACGTCTCCGTTCTCGTGTAGCCTACATATTGCGTTTTTTTTTTTAATTTGCTTACCGGGCTAAAGGTTAGCATGCTCAAAATACGTAAGTCGTTTTGTTCAACAAATTTGAGTAGATAACTCATCAGTTGTTTGCATCAGAGCGACAATTTTTGAGATAGTTATTAAAACTGTTTAAAGGTTGTCAAACGTTGTTTCTCGTTGTATATCCTTTAATTCTAGAGTTAAATTGATAAATAACGTGTACGAATTTGTTTAACGCATTTGTTTTGGTTACTCGACGTCTCCGTTCTCGTGTAGCCTACATATTGCGTTTTTTTTTTAATTTGCTTACCGGGCTAAAGGTTAGCATGCTTAAAATACGTAAGTCGTTTTGTTCAACAAATTTAAGTAGATGACTCATCAGTTGTTTGCATCAGAGCGTCAAATGTTTGAGATAGTTATTAAAACTGTTTGAAGGTTGTCAAACGTTGTTTCTCGTTGTATATCCTTTAATTCTAGAGTTAAATTGATAAATAACGTGTACGAATTTGTTTAACGCATTTGTTTTGGTTACTCGACGTCTCCGTTCTCGTGTAGCCTACGTATTGCGTTTTTTTTTAATTTGCTTACCGGGCTAAAGGTTAGCATGCTTAAAATACGTAAGTTGTTTTGTTCAACAAATTTAAGTAGATAACTCATCAGTTGTTTGCATCAGAGCGACAATGTTTGAGATAGTTATTAAAACTGTTTGAAGGTTGTCAAACGTTGTTTCTCGTTGTATATCCTTTAATTCTAGAGTTAAATTGATAAATAACGTGTACGAATTTGTTTAACGCATTTGTTTTGGTTACTCGACGTCTCCGTTCTCGTGTAGCCTACATATTGCGTTTTTTTTTTTAGTTTGCTTACCGGGCTAAAGGTTAGCATGCTTAGAATACGTAAGTTGTTTTGTTCAACAAATTTAAGTAGATAACTCATCAGTTGTTTGCATCAGAGCGACAATTTTTGAGATAGTTATTAAAACTCTTTAAAGGTTGTCAAACGTTGTTTCTCGTTGTATATCCGTTAATTCTAGAGTTAAATTGATAAATAACGTGTACGAATTTGTTTAACGCATTTGTTTTGGTTACTCGACGGCTCCGTTCTCGTGTAGCCTACATATTGCGTTTTTTTTAATTTGCTTACCGGGCTAAAGGTTAGCATGCTTAAAATACGTAAGTCGTTTTTTTCAACAAATTTGAGTAGATAACTCATCAGTTGTTTGCATCAGAGCGACAATTTTTGATATAGTTATTAAAACTGTTTAAAGGTTGTCAAACGTTGTTTCTCGTTGTATATCCTTTAATTCTAGAGTTAAATTGATAAATAACGTGTACGAATTTGTTTAACGCATTTGTTTTGGTTACTCGACGTCTCCGTTCTCGTGTAGCCTACATATTGCGTTTTTTTTTTAATTTGCTTACCGGGCTAAAGGTTAGCATGCTTAAAATACGTAAGTCGTTTTGTTCAACAAATTTAAGTAGATAACTCATCAGTTGTTTGCATCAGAGCGACAATGTTTGAGATAGTTATTAAAACTGTTTGAAGGTTGTCAAACGTTGTTTCTCGTTTTATATCCTTTAATTCTAGAGTTATATTGATAAATAACGCGTACGAATTTGTTTAACGCATTTGTTTTGGTTACTCGACGTCTCCGTTCTCGTGTAGCCTACATATTGCGTTTTTTTTTTAATTTGCTTACCGGGCTAAAGGTTAGCATGCTTAAAATACCTAAGTCGTTTTGTTCAACAAATTTAAGTAGATAACTCATCAGTTGTTTGCATCAGAGCGACAATTTTTGAGATAGTTATTAAAACTGTTTAAAGGTTGTCAAACGTTGTTTCTCGTTGTATATCCTTTAATTCTAGAATTAAATTGATAAATAACGTGTACGAATTTGTTTAACGCATTTGTTTTGGTTACTCGACGGCTCAGTTCTCGTGTAGCCTACATATTGCGTTTTTTTTTAATTTGCTTACCGGGCCAAAGCTAGCATGCTTAAAATACGTAAGTCGTTTTGTTCAACAAATTTGAGTAGATAACTCATCAGTTATTTGCATCAGAGCGACAATTTTTGAGATAGTTATTAAAACTGTTTAAAGGTTGTCAAACGTTGTTTCTCGTTGTATATCCTTTAATTCTAAAGTTAAATTGATAAATAACGTGTACGAATTTGTTTAATGCATTTGTTTTGGTTACTCGACGTCTCCGTTCTCATGTAGCCTACATATTGCGTTTTTTTTTTTTAATTTGCTTACCGGGCTAAAGGTTAGCATGCTTAGAATACGTAAGTTGTTTTGTTCAACAAATTTAAGTAGATAACTCATCAGTTGTTTGCATCAGAGCGACAATTTTTGAGATAGTTATTAAAACTGTTTAAAGGTTGTCAAACGTTGTTTCTCGTTTTATATCCTTTAATTCTAGAGTTAAATTGATAAATAACGTGTACGAATTTGTTTAACGCATTTGTTTTGGTTACTCGACGGCTCCGTTCTCGTGTAGCCTACATATTGCGTTTTTTTTTAATTTGCTTACCGGGCTAAAGGTTAGCATGCTTAAAATACGTAAGTCGTTTTGTTCAACAAATTTGAGTAGATAACTCATCAGTTGTTTGCATCAGAGCGACAATTTTTGAGATAGTTATTAAAACTGTTTAAAGGTTGTCAAACGTTGTTTCTCGTTGTATATCCTTTAATTCTAGAGTTAAATTGATAAATAACGTGTACGAATTTGTTTAACGCATTTGTTTTGGTTACTCGACGTCTCCGTTCTCGTGTAGCCTACATATTGCGTTTCTTTTTTAATTTGCTTACCGGGCTAAAGGTTAGCATGCTTAAAATACGTAAGTCGTTTTGTTCAACAAATTTAAGTAGATAACTCATCAGTTGTTTGCATCAGAGCGACAATGTTTGAGATAGTTATTAAAACTGTTTAAAGGTTGTCAAACGTTGTTTCTCGTTGTATATCCTTTAATTCTAGAGTTAAATTGATAAATAACGTGTACGAATTTGTTTAACGCATTTGTTTTGGTTACTCGACGGCTCCGTTCTCGTGTAGCCTACATATTGCGTTTTTTTTTTAATTTGCTTACCGGGCTAAAGGTTAGCATGCTTAAAATACGTAAGTCGTTTTGTTCAACAAATTTAAGTAGATAACTCATCAGTTGTTTGCATCAGAGCAACAATTTTTGAGATAGTTATTAAAACTGTTTAAAGGTTGTCAAACGTTGTTTCTCGTTGTATATCCTTTAATTCTAAAGTTAAATTGATAAATAACGTGTACGAATTTGTTTAACGCATTTGTTTTGGTTACTCGACGTCTCCGTTCTCGTGTAGCCTACATATTGCGTTTTTTTTTTTAATTTGCTTACCGGGCTAAAGGTTAGCATGCTTAAAATATCCTTTAATTCTAGAGTTAAATTGATAAATAACGTGTACGAATTTGTTTAACGTATTTGTTTTGGTTACTCGACGTCTCCGTTCTCGTGTAGCCTACCTATTGCGTTTTTTTTTTTAATTTGCTTAACGGGCTAAAGGTTAGCATGCTTAAAATACGTAAGTCGTTTTGTTCAACAAATTTAAGTAGATAACTCATCAGTTGTTTGCATCAGAGCGACAATTTTTGAGATAGTTATTAAAACTGTTTAAAGGTTGTCAAACGTTGTTTCTCGTTGTATATCCTTTAATTCTAGAGTTAAATTGATAAATAACGTGTACGAATTTGTTTAACGCATTTGTTTTGGTTACTCGACGTCTCCGTTCTCGTGTAGCCTACATATTGCGTTTTTTTTTTAATTTGCTTACCGGGCTAAAGGTTAGCATGCTTAAAATACGTAAGTCGTTTTGTTCAACAAATTTGAGTAGATAACTCATCAGTTGTTTGCATCAGAGCGGGAATTTTTGAGATAGTTATTAAAACTGTTTAAAGGTTGTCAAACGTTGTTTCTCGTTGTATATCCTTTAATTCTAGAGTTAAATTGATAAATAACGTGTACGAATTTGTTTAACGCATTTGTTTTGGTTAGTCGACGTCCCGTTCTCGTGTAGCCTACATATTCCGTTTTTTTTTTTAATTTGCTTACCGGGCTAAAGGTTAGCATGCTTAAAATACGTAAGTCGTTTTGTTCAACAAATTTAAGTAGATAACTCATCAGTTGTTTGCATCAGAGCGACAATTTTTGAGATAGTTATTAAAACTGTTTAAAGGTTGTCAAACGTTGTTTCTCGTTGTATATCCTTTAATTCTAGAGTTAAATTGATAAATAACGTGTACGAATTTGTTTAACGCATTTGTTTTGGTTACTCGACGTCTCCGTTCTCGTGTAGCCTACATATTGCGTTTTTTTTTAATTTGCTTACCGGGCTAAAGGTTAGCATGCTTAAAATACGTAAGTCGTTTTGTTCAACAAATTTAAGTAGATAACTCCTCAGTTGTTTGCATCAGAGCGACAATTTTTGAGATAGTTATTAAAACTGTTTAAAGGTTGTCAAACGTTGTTTCTCGTTGTATATCCTTTAATTCTAGAGTTAAATTGATAAATAACGTGTACGAATTTGTTTAACGCATTTGTTTTGGTTACTCGACGTCTCCGTTCTCGTGTAGCCTACATATTGCGTTTTTTTTTTAATTTGCTTAACGGACTAAAGGTTAGCATGCTTAAAATACGTAAGTCGTTTTGTTCAACAAATTTAAGTAGATAACTCATCAGTTGTTTGCATCAGAGCGACAATTTTTGAGATAGTTATTAAAACTGTTTAAAGGTTGTCAAACGTTGTTTCTCGTTGTATATCCTTTAATTCTAGAGTTAAATTTATAAATAACGTGTACGAATTTGTTTAACGCGTTTGTTTTGGTTACTCGACGTCTCCGTTCTCGTGTAGCCTACATATTGCGTTTTTTTTTTTAATTTGCTTACCGGGCTAAAGGTTAGCATGCTTAGAATACGTAAGTCGTTTTGTTCAACTAATTTGAGTAGATAACTCATCAGTTGTTTGCATCAGAGCGACAATTTTTGAGATAGTTATTAAAACTGTTTAAAGGTTGTCAAACGTTGTTTCTCGTTGTATATCCTTTAATTCTAGAGGTAAATTGATAAATAACGTGTACGAATTTGTTTAACGCATTTGTTTTGGTTACTCGACGTCTCCGTTCTCGTGTAGCCTACATATTGCGTTTTTTTTTTTTAATTTGCTTACCGGGCTAAAGGTTAGCATGCTTAAAATACGTAAGTCGTTTTGTTCAACAAATTTAAGTAGATAACTCATCAGTTGTTTGCATCAGAGCGACAATTTTTGAGATAGTTATTAAAACTGTTTAAAGGTTGTCAAACGTTGTTTCTCGTTGTATATCCTTTAATTCTAGAGTTAGATTGATAAATAACGTGTACGAATTTGTTTAACGCATTTGTTTTGGTTACTCGACGTCTCCGTTCTCGTGTAGCCTACATATTGCGTTTTTTTTTTTTAATTTGCTTACCGGGCTAAAGGTTAGCATGCTTAAAATACGTAAGTCGTTTTGTTCAACAAATTTAAGTAGATAACTGATCAGTTGTTTGCATCAGAGCGACAATTTTTGAGATAGTTATTAAAACTGTTTAAAGGTTGCCAAACGTTGTTTCTCGTTGTATATCCTTTAATACTAGAGTTAAATTGATAAATAACGTGTACGAATTTGTTTAACGCATTTATTTTGGTTACTCGACGTCTCCGTTCTCGTGTAGCCTACATATTGCGTTTTTTTTTTTAATTTGCTTACCGGGCTAAAGGCTAGCATGCTTAAAATACGTAAGTCGTTTTGTTCAACAAATTTAAGTAGATAACTCATCAGTTGTTTGCATCAGAGCGACAATTTTTGAGATAGTTATTAAAACTGCTTAAAGGTTGTCAAACGTTGTTTCTCGTTGTATATCCTTTAATTCTAGAGTTAAATTGATAAATAACGTGTAAGAATTTGTTTAACGCATTTGTTTTGGTTACTCGACGTCTCCGTTCTCGTGTAGCCTACATATTGCGTTTTTTTTTTAATTTGCTTACCGGGCTAAAGGTTAGCATGCTTAAAATACGTAAGTCGTTTTGTTCAACAAATTTAAGTAGATAACTCATCAGTTGTTTGCATCAGAGCGACAATTTTTGAGATAGTTATTAAAACTGTTTAAAGGTTGTCAAACGTTGTTTCTCGTTGTATATCCTTTAATTCTAGAGTTAAATTGATAAATAACGTGTACGAATTTGTTTAACGCATTTGTTTTGGTTACTCGACGTCTCCGTTCTCGTGTAGCCTACATATTGCGTTTTTTTTAAATTTGCTTACCGGGCTAAAGGTTAGCATGCTTAAAATACGTAAGTCGTTTTGTTCAACAAATTTGAGTAGATAACTCAGCAGTTGTTTGCATCAGAGCGACAATTTTTGAGATAGTTATTAAAACTGTTTAAAGGTTGTCAAACGTTGTTTCTCGTTGTATATCCTTTATTCTAGAGTTAAATTGATAAATAACGTGTACGAATTTGTTTAACGCATTTGTTTTGGTTACTCGACGTCTCCGTTCTCGTGTAGCCTACATATTGCGTTTTTTTTAATTTGCTTACCGGGCTAAAGGTTAGCATGCTTAAAATACGTAAGTCGTTTTGTTAAACAAATTTGAGTAGATAACTCAGCAGTTGTTTGCATCAGAGCGACAATTTTTGAGATAGTTATTAAACTGTTTAAAGGTTGTCAAACGTTGTTTCTCGTTGTATATCCTTTCATTCTAGAGTTAAATTGATAAATAACGTGTACGAATTTGTTTAACGCATTTGTTTTGGTTACTCGACGTCTCCGTTCTCGTGTAGCCTACATATTGCGTTTTTTTTTAATTTGCTTACCGGGCTAAAAGTAAGCATGCTTAAAATACGTAATTCGTTTTGTTCAACAAATTTAAGTAGATAACTCATCAGTTGTTTGCATCAGAGCGACAATTTTTGAGATAGTTATTAAAACTGTTTAAAGGTTGTCAAACGTTGTTTCTCGTTGTATATCCTTTAATTCTAGAGTTAAATTGATAAATAACGTGTACGAATTTGTTTAACGCATTTGTTTTGGTTACTCGACGTCTCCGTTCTCGTGTAGCCTACATATTGCGTTTTTTTTTAAATTTGCTTACCGGGCTAAAGGTTAGCATGCTTAAAATACGTAAGTTGTTTTGGGCAACAAATTTAAGTAGATAACTCCTCAGTTGTTTGCATCAGAGCGACAATTTTTGAGATAGTTATTAAAACTGTTTAAAGGTTGTCAAACGTTGTTCTCGTTGTATATCCTTTAATTCTAGAGTTAAATTGATAAATAACGTGTACGAATTTGTTTAACGCATTTGTTTTGGTTAATCGACGTCTCCGTTCTCGTGTAGCCTACATATTGCGTTTTTTTTTTTAATTTGCTTAACGGGCTAAAGGTTAGCATGCTTAAAATACGTAAGTCGTTTTGTTCAACAAATTTAAGTAGATAACTCATCAGTTGTTTGCATCAGAGCGACAATTTTTGAGATAGTTATTAAAACTGTTTAAAGGTTGTCAAACGTTGTTTCTCGTTGTATATCCTTTAATACTAGAGTTAAATTGATAAATAACGTGTACGAATTTGTTTAACGCATTTATTTTGGTTACTCGACGTCTCCGTTCTCGTGTAGCCTACATATTGCGTTTTTTTTTAATTTGCTTACCGGGCTAAAGGTTAGCATGCTTAAAATACGTAAGTCGTTTTGTTCAACAAATTTAAGTAGATAACTCATCAGTTGTTTGCATCAGAGCGACAATTTTGAGATAGTTATTAAAACTGCTTAAAGGTTGTCAAAACGTTGTTTCTCGTTGTATATCCTTTAATTCTAGAGTTAAATTGATAAATAACGTGTACGAATTTGTTTAACGCATTTGTTTTGGTTACTCGACGTCTCCGTTCTCGTGTAGCCTACATATTGCGTTTTTTTTTTAATTTGCTTACCGGGCTAAAGGTTAGCATGCTTAAAATACGTAAGTCGTTTTGTTCAACAAATTTAAGTAGATAACTCATCAGTTGTTTGCATCAGAGCGACAATTTTTGAGATAGTTATTAAAACTGTTTAAAGGTTGTCAAACGTTGTTTCTCGTTGTATATCCTTTAATTCTAGAGTTAAATTGATAAATAACGTGTACGAATTTGTTTAACGCATTTGTTTTGGTTACTCGACGTCTCCGTTCTCGTGTAGCCTACATATTGCGTTTTTTTTAAATTTGCTTACCGGGCTAAAGGTTAGCATGCTTAAAATACGTAAGTCGTTTTGTTCAACAAATTTGAGTAGATAACTCAGCAGTTGTTTGCATCAGAGCGACAATTTTTGAGATAGTTATTAAAACTGTTTAAAGGTTGTCAAACGTTGTTTCTCGTTGTATATCCTTTAATACTAGAGTTAAATTGATAAATAACGTGTACGAATTTGTTTAACGCATTTATTTTGGTTACTCGACGTCTCCGTTCTCGTGTAGCCTACATATTGCGTTTTTTTTTTAATTTGCTTACCGGGCTAAAGGTTAGCATGCTTAAAATACGTAAGTCGTTTTGTTCAACAAATTTAAGTAGATAACTCATCAGTTGTTTGCATCAGAGCGACAATTTTTGAGATAGTTATTAAAACTGTTTAAAGGTTGTCAAACGTTGTTTCTCGTTGTATATCCTTTAATTCTAGAGTTAAATTGATAAATAACGTGTACGAATTTGTTTAACGCATTTGTTTTGGTTACTCGACGTCTCCGTTCTCGTGTAGCCTACATATTGCGTTTTTTTTTTAATTTGCTTACCGGGCTAAAGGTTAGCATGCTTAAAATACGTAAGTCGTTTTGTTCAACAAATTTAAGTAGATAACTCATCAGTTGTTTGCATCAGAGCGACAATTTTTGAGATAGTTATTAAAACTGTTTAAAGGTTGTCAAACGTTGTTTCTCGTTGTATATCCTTTAATTCTAGAGTTAAATTGATAAATAACGTGTACGAATTTGTTTAACGCATTTGTTTTGGTTACTCGACGTCTCCGTTCTCGTGTAGCCTACATATTGCGTTTTTTTTTTAATTTGCTTACCGGGCTAAAGGTTAGCATGCTTAAAATACGTAAGTCGTTTTGTTCAACAAATTTAAGTAGATAACTCAGCAGTTGTTTGCATCAGAGCGACAATTTTTGAGATAGTTATTAAAACTGCTTAAAGGTGGTCAAACGTTGTTTCTCGTTGTATATCCTTTAATTCTAGAGTTAAATTGATAAATAACGTGTACGAATTTGTTTAACGCATTTGTTTTGGTTACTCGACGTCTCCGTTCTCGTGTAGCCTACATATTGCGTTTTTTTTAAATTTGCTTACCGAGCTAAAGGTTAGCATGCTTAAAATACGTAAGTCGTTTTGTTCAACAAATTTGAGTAGATAACTCAGCAGTTGTTTGCATCAGAGCGACAATTTTTGAGATAGTTATTAAAACTGTTTAAAGGTTGTCAAACGTTGTTTCTCGTTGTATATCCTTTAATTCTAGAGTTAAATTGATAAATAACGTGTACGAATTTGTTTAACGCATTTGTTTTGGTTACTCGACGTCTCCGTTCTCGTGTAGCCTACATATTGCGTTTTTTTTTAATTTGCTTACCGGGCTAAAGGTTAGCATGCTTAAAATACGTAAGTCGTTTTGTTCAACAAATTTGAGTAGATAACTCAGCAGTTGTTTGCATCAGAGCGACAATTTTTGAGATAGTTATTAAAACTGTTTAAAGGTTGTCAAACGTTGTTTCTCGTTGTATATCCTTTCATTCTAGAGTTAAATTGATAAATAACGTGTACGAATTTGTTTAACGCATTTGTTTTGGTTACTCGACGTCTCCGTTCTCGTGCAGCCTACATATTGCGTTTTTTTTTTTAATTTGCTTACCGGGCTAAAAGTTAGCATGCTTAAAATACGTAAGTCGTTTTGTTCAACAAATTTAAGTAGATAACTCATCAGTTGTTTGCATCAGAGCGACAATTTTTGAGATAGTTATTAAAACTGTTTAAAGGTTGTCAAACGTTGTTTCTCGTTGTATATCCTTTAATTCTAGAGTTAAATTGATAAAAAACGTGTACGAATTTGTTTAACGCATTTGTTTTGGTTACTCGACGTCTCCGTTCTCGTGTAGCCTACATATTGCGTTTTTTTTTTAATTTGCTTACCTGGCTAAAGGTTAGCATGCTTAAAATACGTAAGTTGTTTTGGGCAACAAATTTAAGTAGATAACTCCTCAGTTGTTTGCATCAGAGCGACAATTTTTGAGATAGTTATTAAAACTGTTTAAAGGTTGTCAAACGTTGTTTCTCGTTGTATATCCTTTAATTCTAGAGTTAAATTGATAAATAACGTGTACGAATTTGTTTAACGCATTTGTTTTGGTTACTCGACGTCTCCGTTCTCGTGTAGCCTACATATTGCGTTTTTTTTTAATTTGCTTACCGGGCTAAAGGTTAGCATGCTTAAAATACGTAAGTCGTTTTGTTCAACAAATTTAAGTAGATAACCCATCAGTTGTTTGCATCAGAGCGACAATTTTTGAGATAGTTATTAAAACTGTTTAAAGGTTGTCAAACGTTGTTTCTCGTTGTATATCCTTTAAATCTAGAGTTAAATTGATAAATAACGTGTACGAATTTGTTTAACGCATTTGTTTTGGTTACTCGACGTCTCCGTTCTCGTGTAGCCTACATATTGCGTTTTTTTTTTAATTTGCTTAACGGGCTAAAGGTTAGCATGCTTAAAATACGTAAGTCGTTTTGTTCAACAAATTTAAGTAGATAACTCATCAGTTGTTTGCATCAGAGCGACAATTTTTGAGATAGTTATTAAAACTGTTTAAAGGTTGTCAAACGTTGTTTCTCGTTGTATATCCTTTAATTCTAGAGTTAAATTGATAAATAACGTGTACGAATTTGTTTAACGCATTTGTTTTGGTTACTCGACGTCTCCGTTCACGTGTAGCCTACATATTGCGTTTTTTTTTAATTTGCTTACCGGGCTAAAGGTTAGCATGCTTAGAATACGTAAGTCGTTTTGCTCAACTAATTTGAGTAGATAACTCATCAGTTGTTTGCATCAGAGCGACAATTTTTGAGATAGTTATTAAAACTGTTTAAAGGTTGTCAAACGTTGTTTCTCGTTGTATATCCTTTAATTCTAGAGGTAAATTGATAAATAACGTGTACGAATTTGTTTAACGCATTTGTTTTGGTTACTCGACGTCTCCGTTCTCGTGTAGCCTACATATTGCGTTTTTTTTTTAATTTGCTTACCGGGCTAAAGGTTAGCATGCTTAAAATACGTAAGTCGTTTTGTTCAACAAATTTAAGTAGATAACTCATCAGTTGTTTGCATCAGAGCGACAATTTTTGAGATAGTTATTAAAACTGTTTAAAGGTTGTCAAACGTTGTTTCTCGTTGTATATCCTTTAATTCTAGAGTTAAATTGATAAATAACGTGTACGAATTTGTTTAACGCATTTGTTTTGGTTACTCGACGTCTCCGTTCTCGTGTAGCCTACATATTGCGTTTTTTTTTTTAATTTGCTTACCGGGCTAAAGGTTAGCATGCTTAAAATACGTAAGTCGTTTTGTTCAACAAATTTAAGTAGATAACTCATCAGTTGTTTGCATCAGAGCGACAATTTTTGAGATAGTTATTAAAACTGTTTAAAGGTTGTCAAACGTTGTTTCTCGTTGTATATCCTTTAATTCTAGAGTTAAATTGATAAATAACGTGTACGAATTTGTTTAACGCATTTGTTTTGGTTACTCGACGTCTCCGTTCTCGTGTAGCCTACATATTGCGTTTTTTTTTAATTTGCTTACCGGGCTAAAGGTTAGCATGCTTAAAATACGTAAGTCGTTTTGTTCAACAAATTTAAGTAGATAACTCATCAGTTGTTTGCATCAGAGCGACAATTTTTGAGATAGTTATTAAAACTGCTTAAAGGTTGTCAAGCGTTGTTTTTCGTTGTATATCCTTTAATTCTAGAGTTAAATTGATAAATAACGTGTACGAATTTGTTTAACGCATTTGTTTTGGTTACTCGACGTCTCCGTTCTCGTGTAGCCTACATATTGCGTTTTTTTTTTTAATTTGCTTACCGGGCTAAAGGTTAGCATGCTTAAAATACGTAAGTCGTTTTGTTCAACAAATTTAAGTAGATAACTCATCAGTTGTTTGCATCAGAGCGACAATTTTTGAGATAGTTATTAAAACTGTTTAAAGGTTGTCAAACGTTGTTTCTCGTTGTATATCCTTTAATTCTAGAGTTAAATTGATAAATAACGTGTACGAATTTGTTTAACGCATTTGTTTTGGTTACTCGACGTCTCCGTTCTCGTGTAGCCTACATATTGCGTTTTTTTTAAATTTGCTTACCGGGCTAAAGGTTAGCATGCTTAAAATACGTAAGTCGTTTTGTTCAACAAATTTGAGTAGATAACTCAGCAGTTGTTTGCATCAGAGCGACAATTTTTGAGATAGTTATTAAAACTGTTTAAAGGTTGTCAAACGTTGTTTCTCGTTGTATATCCTTTAATTCTAGAGTTAAATTGATAAATAACGTGTACGAATTTGTTTAACGCATTTGTTTTGGTTACTCGACGTCTCCGTTCTCGTGTAGCCTACATATTGCGTTTTTTTTTTTAATTTGCTTACCAGGCTAAAGGTTAGCATGCTTAAAATACGTAAGTCGTTTTGTTCAACAAATTTGAGTAGATAACTCAGCAGTTGTTTGCATCAGAGCGACAATTTTTGAGATAGTTATTAAAACTGTTTAAAGGTTGTCAAACGTTGTTTCTCGTTGTATATCCTTTCATTCTAGAGTTAAATTGATAAATAACGTGTACGAATTTGTTTAACGCATTTGTTTTGGTTACTCGACGTCTCCGTTCTCGTGTAGCCTACATATTGCGTTTTTTTTTTAATTTGCTTACCGGGCTAAAAGTTAGCATGCTTAAAATACGTAAGTCGTTTTGTTCAACAAATTTAAGTAGATAACTCATCAGTTGTTTGCATCAGAGCGACAATTTTTGAGATAGTTATTAAAACTGTTTAAAGGTTGTCAAACGTTGTTTCTCGTTGTATATTCTTTAATTCTAGAGTTAAATTGATAAAAAACGTGTACGAATTTGTTTAACGCATTTGTTTTGGTTACTCGATGTCTCCGTTCTCGTGTAGCCTACATATTGCGTTTTTTTTTTAATTTGCTTACCGGGCTAAAGGTTAGCATGCTTAAAATACGTAAGTTGTTTTGGTCAACAAATTTAAGTAGATAACTCCTCAGTTGTTTGCATCAGAGCGACAATTTTTGAGATAGTTATTAAAACTGTTTAAAGGTTGTCAAACGTTGTTTCTCGTTGTATATCCTTTAATTCTAGAGTTAAATTGATAAATAACGTGTATGAATTTGTTTAACGCATTTGTTTTGGTTACTCGACGTCTCCGTTCTCGTGTAGCCTACATATTGCGTTTTTTTTTTAATTTGCTTACCGGACTAAAGGTTAGCATGCTTAAAATACGTAAGTCGTTTTGTTCAACAAATTTAAGTAGATAACTCATCAGTTGTTTGCATCAGAGCGACAATTTTTGAGATAGTTATTAAAACTGTTTAAAGGTTGTCAAACGTTGTTTCTCGTTGTATATCCTTTAATTCTAGAGTTAAATTGATAAATAACGTGTACGAATTTGTTTAACGCATTTGTTTTGGTTACTCGTCGTCTCCGTTCTCGTGTAGCCTACATATTGCGTTTTTTTTTTAATTTGCTTACCGGGCTAAAGGTTAGCATGCTTAAAATACGTAAGTCGTTTTGTTCAACAAATTTAAGTAGATAATTCATCAGTTGTTTGCATCAGAGCGACAATTTTTGAGATAGTTATTAAAACTGTTTAAAGGTTGTCAAACGTTGTTTCTCGTTGTATATCCTTTAATTCTAGAGTTAAATTGATAAATAACGTGTACGAATTTGTTTAACGCATTTGTTTTGGTTACTCGACGTCTCCGTTCTCGTGTAGCCTACATATTGCGTTTTTTTTTTAATTTGCTTACCGGGCTAAAGGTTAGCATGCTTAAAATACGTAAGTCGTTTTGTTCAACAAATTTGAGTCGATAACTCATCAGTTGTTTGCATCAGAGCGACAATTTTTGAGATAGTTATTAAAACTGTTTAAAGGTTGTCAAACGTTGTTTCTCGTTGTATATCCTTTAATTCTAGAGTTAAATTGATAAATAACGTGTACGAATTTGTTTAACGCATTTGTTTTGGTTACTCGTCGTCTCCGTTCTCGTGTAGCCTACATATTGCGTTTTTTTTTTTAATTTGCTTACCGGGCTAAAGGTTAGCATGCTTAAAATATGTAAGTCGTTTCGTTCAACAAATTTAAGTAGATAACTCATCAGTTGTTTGCATCAGAGCGACAATTTTTGAGATAGTTATTAAAACTGTTTAAAGGTTGTCAAACGTTGTTTCTCGTTGTATATCCTTTAATTCTAGAGTTAAATTGATAAATAACGTGTACGAATTTGTTTAACGCATTTGTTTTGGTTACTCGACGTCTCCGTTCTCGTTTAGCCTACATATTGCGTTTTTTTTTTTAATTTGCTTACCGGGCTAAAGGTTAGCATGCTTAAAATACGTAAGTCGTTTTGTTCAATAAATTTGAGTCGATAACTCATCAGTTGTTTGCATCAGAGCGACAATTTTTGAGATAGTTATTAAAACTGTTTAAAGGTTGTCAAACGTTGTTTCTCGTTGTATATCCTTTAATTCTAGAGTTAAATTGATAAATAACGTGTACGAATTTGTTTAACGCATTTGTTTTGGTTACTCAACGTCTCCGTTCTCGTGTAGCCTACATATTGCGTTTTTTTTTTTAATTTGCTTACCGGGCTAAAGGTTAGCATGCTTAAAATACGTAAGTCGTTTTGTTCAACAAATTTGAGTCGATAACTCATCAGTTGTTTGCATCAGAGCGACAATTTTTGAGATAGTTATTAAAACTGTTTAAAGGTTGTCAAACGTTGTTTCTCGTTGTATATCCTTTAATTCTAGAGTTAAATTGATAAATAACGTGTACGAATTTGTTTAACGCATTTGTTTTGGTTACTCGACGTCTCCGTTCTCGTGTAGCCTACATATTGCGTTTTTTTTTTAATTTGCTTACCGGGCTAAAGGTTAGCATGCTTAAAATACGTAAGTCGTTTCGTTCAACAAATTTAAGTAGATAACTCATCAGTTGTTTGCATCAGAGCGCCAATTTTTGAGATAGTTATTAAAACTGTTTAAGGTTGTCAAACGTTGTTTCTCGTTGTATATCCTTAAATTCTAGAGTTAAATTGATAAATAACGTGTACGAATTTGTTTAACGCATTTGTTTTGGTTACTCGACGGCTCCGTTTTCGTGTAGCCTACATATTGCGTTTTTTTTTAATTTGCTTACCGGGCTAAAGGTTAGCATGCTTAAAATACGTAAGTTGTTTTGTTCAACAAATTTAAGTAGATAACTCCTCAGTTGTTTGCATCAGAGCGACAATTTTTGAGATAGTTATTAAAACTGTTTAAAGGTTGTCAAACGTTGTTTCTCGTTGTATATCCTTTAATTCTAGAGTTAAATTGATAAATAACGTGTACGAATTTGTTTAACGCATTTGTTTTGGTTACTCGACGGCTCCGTTCTCGTGTAGCCTACATATTGCGTTTTTTTTTTTAATTTGCTTACCGGGCTAAAGGTTAGCATGCTTAAAATACGTAAGTCGTTTCGTTCAACAAATTTAAGTAGATAACTCATCAGTTGTTTGCATCAGAGCGACAATTTTTGAGATAGTTATTAAAACTGTTTAAAGGTTGTCAAACGTTGTTTCTCGTTGTATATCCTTTAATTCTAGAGTTAAATTGATAAAAAACGTGTTCGAATTTGTTTAACGCATTTGTTTTGGTTACTCGACGTCTCCGTTCTCGTGTAGCCTACATATTGAGTTTTTTTTTTAATTTGCTTACCGGGCTAAAGCTTAGCATGCTTAAAATACGTAAGTTGTTTTGTTCAACAAATTTAAGTAGATAACTCCTCAGTTGTTTGCATCAGAGCGACAATTTTTGAGATAGTTATTAAAACTGTTTAAAGGTTGTCAAACGTTGTTTCTCGTTGTATATCCTTTAATTCTAGAGTTAAATTGATAAATAACGTGTACGAATTTGTTTAACGCATTTGTTTTGGTTACTCGACGGCTCCGTTCTCGTGTAGCCTACATATTGCGTTTTTTTTTTTAATTTGCTTACCGGGCTAAAGGTTAGCATGCTTAAAATACGTAAGTCGTTTTGTTCAACAAATTTAAGTAGATAACTCATCAGCTGTTTGCAGAAGAGCGACAATTTTTGAGATATGTTATTAAAACTGTTTAAAGGTTGTCAAACGTTGTTTCTCGTTGTATATCCTTTAATTCTAGAGTTAAATTGATAAATAACGTGTACAAATTTGTTTAACGCATTTGTTTTGGTTACTCGACGTCTCCGTTCTCGTGTAGCCTACATATTGCGTTTTTTTTTAATTTGCTTACCGGGCTAAAGGTTAGCATGCTTAAAATACGTAAGTCGTTTTGTTCAACAAATTTAAGTAGATAACTCATCAGTTGTTTGCATCAGAGCGACAATTTTTGAGATAGTTATTAAAACTGTTTAAAGGTTGTCAAACGTTGTTTCTCGTTGTATATCCTTTAATTCTAGAGTTAAATTGATAAATAACGTGTACTAATTTGTTTAACGCATTTGTTTTGGTTACTCGACGGCTCCGTTATCGTGTAGCCTACATATTGCGTTTTTTTTTTAATTTGCTTACCGGGCTAAAGGTTAGCATGCTTAAAATACGTAAGTCGTTTTGTTCAACAAATTTAAGTAGATAACTCCTCAGTTGTTTGCATCAGAGCGACAATTTTTGAGATAGTTATTAAAACTGTTTAAAGGTTGTCAAACGTTGTTTCTCGTTATATATCCTTTAATTCTAGAGTTAAATTGATAAATAACGTGTACGAATTTGTTTAACGCATTTGTTTTGGTTACTCGACGGCTCCGTTCTCGTGTAGCCTACATATTGCGTTTTTTTTTTAATTTGCTTACCGGGCTAAAGGTTAGCATGCTTAAAATACGTAAGTTGTTTTGTTCAACAAATTTAAGTAGATAACTCATCAGTTGTTTGCATCAGAGCGACAATTTTTGAGATAGTTATTAAAACTGTTTAAAGGTTGTCAAACGTTGTTTCTCGTTGTATATCCTTTAATTCTAGAGTTAAATTGATAAATAACTTGTTCGAATTTGTTTAACGCATTTGTTTTGGTTACTCGACGTCTCCGTTCTCGTGTAGCCTACATATTGCGTTTTTTTTTTAATTTGCTTACCGGGCTAAAGGTTAGCATGCTTAAAATACGTAAGTTGTTTTGTTCAACAAATTTAAGTAGATAACTCCTCAGTTGTTTGCATCAGAGCGACAATTTTTGAGATAGTTATTAAAACTGTTTAAAGGTTGTCAAACGTTGTTTCTCGTTGTATATCCTTTAATTCTAGAGTTAAATTGATAAATAACGTGTACGAATTTGTTTAACGCATTTGTTTTGGTTACTCGACGGCTCCGTTCTCGTGTAGCCTACATATTGCGTTTTTTTTTTTTAATTTGCTTACCGGGCTAAAGGTTAGCATGCTTAAAATACGTAAGTCGTTTTGTTCAACAAATTTAAGTAGATAACTCATCAGCTGTTTGCATCAGAGCGACAATTTTTGAGATAGTTATTAAAACTGTTTAAAGGTTGTCAAACGTTGTTTCTCGTTGTATATCCTTTAATTCTAGAGTTAAATTGATAAATAACGTGTACAAATTTGTTTAACGCATTTGTTTTGGTTACTCGACGTCTCCGTTCTCGTGTAGCCTACATATTGCGTTTTTTTTTTTAATTTGCTTACCGGGCTAAAGGTTAGCATGCTTAAAATACGTAAGTCGTTTTGTTCAACAAATTTAAGTAGATAACTCATCAGTTGTTTGCATCAGAGCGACAATTTTTGAGATAGTTATTAAAACTGTTTAAAGGTTGTCAAACGTTGTTTCTCGTTGTATATCCTTTAATTCTAGAGTTAAATTAATAAATAACGTGTACGAATTTGTTTAACGCATTTGTTTTGGTTACTCGACGTCTCCGTTCTCGTGTAGCCTACATATTGCGTTTTTTTTTAATTTGCTTACCGGGCTAAAGGTTAGCATGCTTAAAATACGTAAGTCGTTTTGTTCAACAAATTTAAGTAGATAACTCCTCAGTTGTTTGCATCAGAGCGACAATTTTTGAGATAGTTATTAAAACTGTTTAAAGGTTGTCAAACGTTGTTTCTCGTTGTATATCCTTTAATTCTAGAGTTAAATTGATAAATAACGTGTACGAATTTGTTTAACGCATTTGTTTTGGTTACTCGACGTCTCCGTTCTCGTGTAGCCTACATATTGCGTTTTTTTTTAATTTGCTTACCGGGCTAAAGGTTAGCATGCTTAAAATACGTAAGTCGTTTTGTTCAACAAATTTAAGTAGATAACTCATCAGTTGTTTGCATCAGGGCGACAATTTTTGAGATAGTTATTAAAACTGTTTAAAGGTTGTCAAACGTTGTTTCTCGTTGTATATCCTTTAATTCTAGAGTTAAATTGATAAATAACGTGTACGAATTTGTTTAACGCATTTGGTTTGGTTACTCGACGGCTCCGTTCTCGTGTAGCCTACATATTGCGTTTTTTTTTTTTTAATTTGCTTACCGGGCTAAAGGTTAGCATGCTTAAAATACGTAAATCGTTTTGTTCAACAAATTTAAGTAGATAACTCATCAGTTGTTTGCATCAGAGCGACAATTTTTGAGATAGTTATTAAAACTGTTTAAAGGTTGTCAAACGTTGTTTCTCGTTGTATATCCTTTAATTCTAGAGTTAAATTGATAAATAACGTGTACGAATTTGTTTAACGCATTTGTTTTGGTTACTCGACGGCTCCGTTCTCGTGTAGCCTACATATTGCGTTTTTTTTTTTAATTTGCTTACCGGGCTAAAGGTTAGCATGCTTAAAATACGTAAGTCGTTTTGTTCAATAAATTTAAATAGATAACTCCTCAGTTGTTTGCATCAGAGCGACAATTTTTGAGATAGTTATTAAAACTGGTTAAAGGTTGTCAAACGTTGTTTCTCGTTGTATATCCTTTAATTCTAGAGTTAAATTGATAAATAACGTGTACGAATTTGTTTAACGCATTTGTTTTGGTTACTCGACGTCTCCGTTCTCATGTAGCCTACATATTGCGTTTTTTTTTTTAATTTGCTTACCGGGCTAAAGGTTAGCATGCTTAAAATACGTAAGTCGTTTTGTTCAACAAATTTGAGTAGATAACTCATCAGTTGTTTGCATCAGAGCGGCAATTTTTGAGATAGTTATTAAAACTGTTTAAAGGTTTTCAAACGTTGTTTCTCGTTGTATATCCTTTAATTCTAGAGTTAAATTGATAAATAACGTGTACGAATTTGTTTAACGCATTTGTTTTGGTTACTCGACGTCTCCGTTCTCGTGTAGCCTACATATTGCGTTTTTTTTTAATTTGCTTACCGGGCTAAAGGTTAGCATGCTTAAAATACGTAAGTCGTTTTGTTCAACAAATTTAAGTAGATAACTCATCAGTTGTTTGCATCAGAGCGACAATTTTTGAGATAGTTTTTAAAACTGTTTAAAGGTTGTCAAACTTTGTTTCTCGTTGTATATCCTTAATTCTAGAGTTAAATTGATAAATAACGTGTACGAATTTGTTTTGTTTTGGTTACTCGACGTCTCCGTTCTCGTGTAGCCTACATATTGCGTTTTTTTTTTAATTTGCTTACCGGGCTAAAGGTTAGCATGCTTAAAATACGTAAGTCGTTTTGTTCAACAAATTTAAGTAGATAACTCCTCAGTTGTTTGCATCAGAGCGACAATTTTTGAGATAGTTATTAAAACTGTTTAAAGGTTGTCAAACGTTGTTTCTCGTTGTATATCCTTTAATTCTAGAGTTAAATTGATAAATAACGTGTACGAATTTGTTTAACGCATTTGTTTTGGTTACTCGACGTCTCCGTTCTGGTGTAGCCTACATATTGCGTTTTTTTTTAATTTGCTTACCGGGCTAAAGGTTAGCATGCTTAAAATACGTAAGTCGTTTTGTTCAACAAATTTAAGTAGATAACTCATCAGTTGTTTGCATCAGAGCGACAATTTTTGAGATAGTTTTTAAAACTGTTTAAAGGTTGTCAAACTTTGTTTCTCGTTGTATATCCTTAATTCTAGAGTTAAATTGATAAATAACGTGTACGAATTTGTTTAACGCATTTGTTTTGGTTACTCGACGGCTCCGTTCTCGTGTAGCCTACATATTGCGTTTTTTTTTTAATTTGCTTACCGGGCTAAAGGTTAGCATGCTTAAAATACGTAAGTCGTTTTGTTCAACAAATTTAAGTAGATAACTCCTCAGTTGTTTGCATCAGAGCGACAATTTTTGAGATAGTTATTAAAACTGTTTAAAGGTTGTCAAACGTTGTTTCTCGTTGTATATCCTTTAATTCTAGAGTTAAATTGATAAATAACGTGTACGAATTTGTTTAACGCATTTGTTTTGGTTACTCGACGTCTCCGTTCTCGTGTAGCCTACATATTGCGTTTTTTTTTTAATTTGCTTACCGGGCTAAAGGTTAGCATGCTTAAAATACGTAAGTCGTTTTGTTCAACAAATTTAAGTAGATAACTCCTCTGTTGTTTGCATCAGAGCGACAATTTTTGAGATAGTTATTAAAACTGTTCAAAGGTTGTCAAGCGTTGTTTCTCGTTGTATATCCTTTAATTCTAGAGTTAAATTGATAAATAACGTGTACGAATTTGTTTAACGCATTTGTTTTGGTTACTCGACGGCTCCGTTCTCGTGTAGCTTACATATTGCGTTTTTTTTTAATTTGCTTACCGGGCTAAAGGTTAGCATGCTTAAAATACGTAAGTCGTTTTGTTCAACAAATTTAAGTAGATAACTCCTCAGTTGTTTGCATCAGAGCGACAATTTTTGAGATAGTTATTAAAACTATTTAAAGGTTGTCAAACGTTGTTTCTCGTTGTATATCCTTTAATTCTAGTGTTAAATTGATAAATAACGTGTACGAATTTGTTTAACGCATTTGTTTTGGTTACTCGACGGCTCAGTTCTCGTGTAGCCTACATATTGCGTTTTTTTTTAATTTGCTTACCGGGCTAAAGGTTAGCATGCTTAAAATACGTAAGTCGTTTTGTTCAACAAATTTAAGTAGA
This sequence comes from Eurosta solidaginis, assembly GCF_040869045.1. Taxonomy (NCBI): domain Eukaryota; kingdom Metazoa; phylum Arthropoda; class Insecta; order Diptera; family Tephritidae; genus Eurosta; species Eurosta solidaginis. The sequence goes on from NW_027136940.1 coordinate 393,131, forward strand.
TAACTCCTCAGTTGTTTGCATCAGAGCGACAATTTTTGAGATAGTTATTAAAACTGTTTAAAGGTTGTCAAACGTTGTTTCTCGTTGTATATCATTTAATTCTAGAGTTAAATTGATAAATAACGTGTACGAATTTGTTTAACGCATTTGTTTTGGTTACTCGACGTCTCCGTTCTCGTGTAGCCTACATATTGCGTTTTTTTTTTTAAGTTGCTTACCGGGCTAAAGGTTAGCATGCCTAAAATACGTAAGTCGTTTTGTTCAACAAATTTGAGTAGATAACTCATCAGTTGTTTGCATCAGAGCGACAATTTTTGAAATAGTTATTAAAACTGTTTAAAGGTTGTCAAACGTTGTTTCTCGTTGTATATCCTTTAATTCTAGAGTTAAATTGATAAATAACGTGTACGAATTTGTTTAACGCATTCGTTTTCGTTACTCGACGGCTCCGTTCTCGTGTAGCCTACATATTGCGTTTTTTTTTTTAATTTGCTTACCGGGCTAAAGGTTAGCATGCTTAAAATACGTAAGTCGTTTTGTTCAACAAATTTAAGTAGATAACTCATCAGTTGTTTGCATCAGAGCGACAATTTTTGAGATAGTTATTAAAACTGTTTAAAGGTTGTCAAACGTTGTTTCTCGTTGTATATCCTTTAATTCTAGAGTTAAATTGATAAATAACGTGTACGAATTTGTTTAACGCATTTGGTTTGGTTACTCGACGGCTCCGTTCTCGTGTAGCCTACATATTGCGTTTTTTTTTTTTTAATTTGCTTACCGGGCTAAAGGTTAGCATGCTTAAAATACGTAAGTCGTTTTGTTCAACAAATTTAAGTAGATAACTCATCAGTTGTTTGCATCAGAGCGACAATTTTTGAGATAGTTATTAAAACTGTTTAAAGGTTGTCAAACGTTGTTTCTCGTTGTATATCCTTTAATTCTAGAGTTAAATTGATAAATAACGTGTACGAATTTGTTTAACGCATTTGTTTTGGTTACTCGACGGCTCCGTTCTCGTGTAGCCTACATATTGCGTTTTTTTTTTTAATTTGCTTACCGGGCTAAAGGTTAGCATGCTTAAAATACGTAAGTCGTTTTGTTCAATAAATTTAAATAGATAACTCCTCAGTTGTTTGCATCAGAGCGACAATTTTTGAGATAGTTATTAAAACTGGTTAAAGGTTGTCAAACGTTGTTTCTCGTTGTATATCCTTTAATTCTAGAGTTAAATTGATAAATAACGTGTACGAATTTGTTTAACGCATTTGTTTTGGTTACTCGACGTCTCCGTTCTCATGTAGCCTACATATTGCGTTTTTTTTTTAATTTGCTTACCGGGCTAAAGGTTAGCATGCTTAAAATACGTAAGTCGTTTTGTTCAACAAATTTGAGTAGATAACTCATCAGTTGTTTGCATCAGAGCGGCAATTTTTGAGATAGTTATTAAAACTGTTTAAAGGTTTTCAAACGTTGTTTCTCGTTGTATATCCTTTAATTCTAGAGTTAAATTGATAAATAACGTGTACGAATTTGTTTAACGCATTTGTTTTGGTTACTCGACGTCTCCGTTCTCGTGTAGCCTACATATTGCGTTTTTTTTTAATTTGCTTACCGGGCTAAAGGTTAGCATGCTTAAAATACGTAAGTCGTTTTGTTCAACAAATTTAAGTAGATAACTCATCAGTTGTTTGCATCAGAGCGACAATTTTTGAGATAGTTTTTAAAACTGTTTAAAGGTTGTCAAACTTTGTTTCTCGTTGTATATCCTTAATTCTAGAGTTAAATTGATAAATAACGTGTACGAATTTGTTTTGTTTTGGTTACTCGACGTCTCCGTTCTCGTGTAGCCTACATATTGCGTTTTTTTTTTAATTTGCTTACCGGGCTAAAGGTTAGCATGCTTAAAATACGTAAGTCGTTTTGTTCAACAAATTTAAGTAGATAACTCCTCAGTTGTTTGCATCAGAGCGACAATTTTTGAGATAGTTATTAAAACTGTTTAAAGGTTGTCAAACGTTGTTTCTCGTTGTATATCCTTTAATTCTAGAGTTAAATTGATAAATAACGTGTACGAATTTGTTTAACGCATTTGTTTTGGTTACTCGACGTCTCCGTTCTCGTGTAGCCTACATATTGCGTTTTTTTTTAATTTGCTTACCGGGCTAAAGGTTAGCATGCTTAAAATACGTAAGTCGTTTTGTTCAACAAATTTAAGTAGATAACTCATCAGTTGTTTGCATCAGAGCGACAATTTTTGAGATAGTTTTTAAAACTGTTTAAAGGTTGTCAAACTTTGTTTCTCGTTGTATATCCTTAATTCTAGAGTTAAATTGATAAATAACGTGTACGAATTTGTTTAACGCATTTGTTTTGGTTACTCGACGGCTCCGTTCTCGTGTAGCCTACATATTGCGTTTTTTTTTTAATTTGCTTACCGGGCTAAAGGTTAGCATGCTTAAAATACGTAAGTCGTTTTGTTCAACAAATTTAAGTAGATAACTCCTCAGTTGTTTGCATCAGAGCGACAATTTTTGAGATAGTTATTAAAACTGTTTAAAGGTTGTCAAACGTTGTTTCTCGTTGTATATCCTTTAATTCTAGAGTTAAATTGATAAATAACGTGTACGAATTTGTTTAACGCATTTGTTTTGGTTACTCGACGTCTCCGTTCTCGTGTAGCCTACATATTGCGTTTTTTTTTTAATTTGCTTACCGGGCTAAAGGTTAGCATGCTTAAAATACGTAAGTCGTTTTGTTCAACAAATTTAAGTAGATAACTCCTCTGTTGTTTGCATCAGAGCGACAATTTTTGAGATAGTTATTAAAACTGTTCAAAGGTTGTCAAGCGTTGTTTCTCGTTGTATATCCTTTAATTCTAGAGTTAAATTGATAAATAACGTGTACGAATTTGTTTAACGCATTTGTTTTGGTTACTCGACGGCTCCGTTCTCGTGTAGCTTACATATTGCGTTTTTTTTTAATTTGCTTACCGGGCTAAAGGTTAGCATGCTTAAAATACGTAAGTCGTTTTGTTCAACAAATTTAAGTAGATAACTCCTCAGTTGTTTGCATCAGAGCGACAATTTTTGAGATAGTTATTAAAACTATTTAAAGGTTGTCAAACGTTGTTTCTCGTTGTATATCCTTTAATTCTAGTGTTAAATTGATAAATAACGTGTACGAATTTGTTTAACGCATTTGTTTTGGTTACTCGACGGCTCAGTTCTCGTGTAGCCTACATATTGCGTTTTTTTTTAATTTGCTTACCGGGCTAAAGGTTAGCATGCTTAAAATACGTAAGTCGTTTTGTTCAACAAATTTAAGTAGATAACTCCTCAGTTGTTTGCATCAGAGCGACAATTTTTGAGATAGTTATTAAAACTGTTTAAAGGTTGTCAAACGTTGTTTCTCGTTGTATATCATTTAATTCTAGAGTTAAATTGATAAATAACGTGTACGAATTTGTTTAACGCATTTGTTTTGGTTACTCGACGTCTCCGTTCTCGTGTAGCCTACATATTGCGTTTTTTTTTTTAAGTTGCTTACCGGGCTAAAGGTTAGCATGCCTAAAATACGTAAGTCGTTTTGTTCAACAAATTTGAGTAGATAACTCATCAGTTGTTTGCATCAGAGCGACAATTTTTGAAATAGTTATTAAAACTGTTTAAAGGTTGTCAAACGTTGTTTCTCGTTGTATATCCTTTAATTCTAGAGTTAAATTGATAAATAACGTGTACGAATTTGTTTAACGCATTCGTTTTCGTTACTCGACGGCTCCGTTCTCGTGTAGCCTACATATTGCGTTTTTTTTTTTAATTTGCTTACCGGGCTAAAGGTTAGCATGCTTAAAATACGTAAGTCGTTTTGTTCAACAAATTTAAGTAGATAACTCATCAGTTGTTTGCATCAGAGCGACAATTTTTGAGATAGTTATTAAAACTGTTTAAAGGTTGTCAAACGTTGTTTCTCGTTGTATATCCTTTAATTCTAGAGTTAAATTGATAAATAACGTGTACGAATTTGTTTAACGCATTTGTTTTTGTTACTCGACGTCTCCGTTCTCGTGTAGCCTACATATTGCGTTTTTTTTTTTAATTTGCTTACCGGGCTAAAGGTTAGCATGCTTAAAATACGTAAGTCGTTTTGTTCAACAAATTTAAGTAGATAACTCCTCAGTTGTTTGCATCAGAGCGACAATTTTTGAGATAGTTATTAAAACTGTTTAAAGGTTGTCAAACGTTGTTTCTCGTTGTATATCCTTTAATTCTAGAGTTAGGTTGATAAATAACGTGTACGAATTTGTTTAACGCATTTGTTTTGGTTACTCGACGGCTCCGTTCTCGTGTAGCCTACATATTGCGTTTTTTTTTTTAATTTGCTTACCGGGCTAAAGGTTAGCATGCTTAAAATACGTAAGTTGTTTTGTTCAACAAATTTAAGTAGATAACTCCTCAGTTGTTTGCATCAGGGCGACAATTTTTGAGATAGTTATTAAAACTGTTTAAAGGTTGTCAAACGTTGTTTCTCGTTGTATATCCTTTAATTCTAGAGTTAAATTGATAAATAACATGTACGAATTTGTTTAACGCATTTGTTTTGGTTACTCGACGTCTCCGTTCTCGTGTAGCCTACATATTGCGTTTTTTTTTTAATTTGCTTACCGGGCTAAAGGTTAGCATGCTTAAAATACGTAAGTCGTTTTGTTCAACAAATTTAAGTAGATAACTCATCAGTTGTTTGCATCAGAGCAATAATTTTTGAGATAGTTATTAAAACTGTTTAAAGGTTGTCAAACGTTGTTTCTCGTTGTATATCCTTTAATTCTAGAGTTAAATTGATAAATAACGTGTACGAATATGTTTAACGCATTTGTTTTGGTTACTCGACGTCTCCGTTCTCGTGTAGCCTACATATTGCGTTTTTTTTTTTAATTTGCTTAGCGGGCTAAAGGTTAGCATGCTTAAAATACGTAAGTCGTTTTGTTCAACAAATTTAAGTAGATAACTCATCAGTTGTTTGCATCAGAGCGACAATTTTTGAGATAGTTATTAAAACTGTTTAAAGGTTGTCAAACGTTGTTTCTCGTTGTATATCCTTTAATTCTAGAGTTAAATTGATAAATAACGTGTACGAATTTGTTTAACGCATTTGTTTTGGTTACTCGACGTCTCCGTTCTCGTGTAGCCTACATATTGCGTTTTTTTTTTAATTTGCTTACCGGGCTAAAGGTTAGCATGCTTAAAATACGTAAGTCGTTTTGTTCAACAAATTTAAGTAGATAACTCCTCAGTTGTTTGCATCAGAGCGACAATTTTTGAGATAGTTATTAAAACTGTTTAAAGGTTGTCAAACGTTGTTTCTCGTTGTATATCCTTTAATTCTAGAGTTAAATTGATAAATAACGTGTACGAATTTGTTTAACGCATTTGTTTTGGTTACTCGACGTCTCCGTTCTCGTGTAGCCTACATATTGCGTTTTTTTTTTAATTTGCTTACCGGGCTAAAGGTTAGCATGCTTAAAATACGTAAGTCGTTTTGTTCAACAAATTTAAGTAGATAACTCATCAGTTGTTTGCATCAGAGCGACAATTTTTGAGATAGTTATTAAAACTGTTTAAAGGTTCCCAAACGTTGTTTCTCGTTGTATATCCTTTAATTCTAGAGTTAAATTGATAAATAACGTGTACGAATTTGTTTAACGCATTTGTTTTGGTTACTCGACGGCTCCGTTCTCGTGTAGCCTACATATTGCGTTTTTTTTTTAATTTGCTTACCGGGCTAAAGGTTAGCATGTTTAAAATACGTAAGTCGTTTTGTTCAACAAATTTAAGTAGATAACTCCTCAGTTGTTTGCATCAGAGCGACAATTTTTGAGATTGTTATTAAAACTGTTTAAAGGTTGTCAAACGTTGTTTCTCGTTGTATATCCTTTAATTCTAGAGTTAAATTGATAAATAACGTGTACGAATTTGTTTAACGCATTTGTTTTGGTTACTCGACGTCTCCGTTCTCGTGTAGCCTACATATGGCGTTTTTTTTTTAATTTGCTTACCGGGCTAAAGGTTAGCATGCTTAAAATACGTAAGTCGTTTTGTTCAACAAATTTAAGTAGATCACTCCTCAGTTGTTTGCATCAGAGCGACAATTTTTGAGATAGTTATTAAAACTGTTCAATGGTTGTCAAGCGTTGTTTCTCGTTGTATATCCTTTAATTCTAGAGTTAAATTGATAAATAACGTGTACGAATTTGTTTAACGCATTTGTTTTGGTTACTCGACGGCTCCGTTCTCGTGTAGCCTACATATTGCGTTTTTTTTTTAATTTGCTTACCTGGCTAAAGGTTAGCATGCTTAAAATACGTAAGTCGTTTTGTTCAACAAATTTAAGTAGATAACTCCTCAGTTGTTTGCATCAGAGCGACAATTTTTGAGATAGTTATTAAAATTATTTAAAGGTTGTCAAACGTTGTTTCTCGTTGTATATCCTTTAATTCTAATGTTAAATTGATAAATAACGTGAACGAATTTGTTTAACGCATTTGTTTTGGTTACTCGACGGCTCAGTTCTCGTGTAGCCTACATATTGCGTTTTTTTTTAATTTGCTTACCGGGCTAAAGGTTAGCATGCCTAAAATACGTAAGTCGTATTGTTCAACAAATTTGAGTAGATAACTCATCAGTTGTTTGCATCAGAGCGACAATTTTTGAAATAGTTATTAAAACTGTTTAAAGGTTGTCAAACGTTGTTTCTCGTTGTATATCCTTTAATTCTAGAGTTAACTTGATAAATAACGTGTACGAATTTGTTTAACGCATTTGTTTTGGTTACTCGACGTCTCCGTTCTCGTGTAGCCTACATATTGCGTTTTTTTTTAATTTGCTTACCGGGCTAAAGGTTAGCATGCCTAAAATACGTAAGTCGTATTCTTCAACAAATTTGAGTAGATAACTCATCAGTTGTTTGCATCAGAGCGACAATTTTTGAAATAGTTATTAAAACTGTTTAAAGGTTGTCAAACGTTGTTTCTCGTTGTATATCCTTTAGTTCTAGAGTTAAATTGATAAATAACGTGTACGAATTTGTTTAACGCATTTGTTTTGGTTACTCGACGGCTCCGTTCTCGTGTAGCCTACATATTGCGTTTTTTTTTTAATTTGCTTACCGGGCTAAAGGTTAGCATGCTTAAAATACGTAAGTCGTTTTGTTCAACAAATTTAAGTAGATAACTCATCAGTTGTTTGCATCAGAGCGTCAATTTTTGAGATAGTTATTAAAACTATTTAAAGGTTGTCAAACGTTGTTTCTCGTTGTATATCCTTTAATTCTAGAGTTAAATTGATAAATAACGTGTACGAATTTGTTTAACGCATTTGTTTTTGTTAACCGACGTCTCCGTTCTCGTGTAGCCTACATATTGCGTTTTTTTTTTTAATTTGCTTACCGGGCTAAAGGTTAGCATGCTTAAAATACGTAAGTCGTTTTGTTCAACAAATTTAAGTAGATGACTCATCAGTTGTTTGCATCAGAGCGTCAAATGTTTGAGATAGTTATTAAAACTGTTTGAAGGTTGTCAAACGTTGTTTCTCGTTGTATATCCTTTAATTCTAGAGTTAAATTGATAAATAACGTGTACGAATTTGTTTAACGCATTTGTTTTGGTTACTCGACGTCTCCGTTCTCGTGTAGCCTACATATTGCGTTTTTTTTTTAGTTTGCTTACCGGGCTAAAGGTTAGCATGCTTAGAATACGTAAGTTGTTTTGTTCAACAAATTTAAGTAGATAACTCATCAGTTGTTTGCATCAGAGCGACAATTTTTGAGATAGTTATTAAAACTGTTTAAAGGTTGTCAAACGTTGTTTCTCGTTGTATATCCTTTAATTCTAGAGTTAAATTGATAAATAACGTGTACGAATTTGTTTAACGCATTTGTTTTGGTTACTCGATGGCTCCGTTCTCGTGTAGCCTACATATTGCGTTTTTTTTTAATTTGCTTACCGGGCTAAAGGTTAGCATGCTTAAAATACGTAAGTCGTTTTTTTCAACAAATTTGAGTAGATAACTCATCAGTTGTTTGCATCAGAGCGACAATTTTTGAGATAGTTATTAAAACTGTTTAAAGGTTGTCAAACGTTGTTTCTCGTTGTATATCCTTTAATTCTAGAGTTAAATTGATAAATAACGTGTACGAATTTGTTTAACGCATTTGTTTTGGTTACTCGACGTCTCCGTTCTCGTGTAGCCTACATATTGCATTTTTTTTTTAATTTGCTTACCGGGCTAAAGGTTAGCATGCTTAAAATACGTAAGTCGTTTTGTTCAACAAATTTAAGTAGATAACTCATCAGTTGTTTGCATCAGAGCGACAATGTTTGAGATAGTTATTAAAACTGTTTGAAGGTTGTCAAACGTTGTTTCTCGTTTTATATCCTTTAATTCTAGAGTTATATTGATAAATAACGCGTACGATTTGTTTAACGCATTTGTTTTGGTTACTCGACGTCTCCGTTCTCGTGTAGCCTACATATTGCGTTTTTTTTTAATTTGCTTACCGGGCTAAAGGTTAGCATGCTTAAAATACCTAAGTCGTTTTGTTCAACAAATTTAAGTAGATAACTCATCAGTTGTTTGCATCAGAGCGACAAATTTTTGAGATAGTTATTAAAACTGTTTAAAGGTTGTCAAACCGTTGTTTCTCGTTGTATATCCTTTAATTCTAGAATTAAATTGATAAATAACGTGTACGAATTTGTTTAAACGCATTTGTTTTGGTTACTCGACGGCTCAGTTCTCGTGTAGCCTACATATTGCGTTTTTTTTTAATTTGCTTACCGGGCTAAAGCTAGCATGCTTAAAATACGTAAGTCGTTTTGTTCAACAAATTTGAGTAGATAACTCATCAGTTATTTGCATCAGAGCGACAATTTTGAGATAGTTATTAAAACTGTTTAAAGTTGTCAAACGTTGTTTCTCGTTGTATATCCTTTAATTCTAAAGTTAAATTGATAATAACGTGTACGAATTTGTTTAATGCATTTGTTTTGGTTACTCGACGTCTCCGTTCTCGTGTAGCCTACATATTGCGTTTTTTTTTTTAATTTGCTTACCGGGCTAAAGGTTAGCATGCTTAGAATACGTAAGTTGTTTTGTTCAACAAATTTAAGTAGATAACTCATCAGTTGTTTGCATCAGAGCGACAATTTTTGAGATAGTTATTAAAACTGTTTAAAGGTTGTCAAACGTTGTTTCTCGTTTTATATCCTTTAATTCTAGAGTTAAATTGATAAATAACGTGTACGAATTTGTTTAACGCATTTGTTTTGGTTACTCGACGGCTCCGTTCTCGTGTAGCCTACATATTGCGTTTTTTTTTAATTTGCTTACCGGGCTAAAGGTTAGCATGCTTAAAATACGTAAGTCGTTTTGTTCAACAAATTTGAGTAGATAACTCATCAGTTGTTTGCATCAGAGCGACAATTTTTGAGATAGTTATTAAAACTGTTTAAAGGTTGTCAAACGTTGTTTCTCGTTGTATATCCTTTAATTCTAGAGTTAAATTGATAAATAACGTGTACGAATTCGTTTAACGCATTTGTTTTGGTTACTCGACGTCTCCGTTCTCGTGTAGCCTACATATTGCGTTTCTTTTTTAATTTGCTTACCGGGCTAAAGGTTAGCATGCTTAAAATACGTAAGTCGTTTTGTTCAACAAATTTAAGTAGATAACTCATCAGTTGTTTGCATCAGAGCGACAATGTTTGAGATAGTTATTAAAACTGTTTAAAGGTTGTCAAACGTTGTTTCTCGTTGTATATCCTTTAATTCTAGAGTTAAATTGATAAATAACGTGTACGAATTTGTTTAACGCATTTGTTTTGGTTACTCGACGGCTCCGTTCTCGTGTAGCCTACATATTGCGTTTTTTTTTTAATTTGCTTACCGGGCTAAAGGTTAGCATGCTTAAAATACGTAAGTCGTTTTGTTCAACAAATTTAAGTAGATAACTCATCAGTTGTTTGCATCAGAGCAACAATTTTTGAGATAGTTATTAAAACTGTTTAAAGGTTGTCAAACGTTGTTTCTCGTTGTATATCCTTTAATTCTAGAGTTAAATTGATAAATAACGTGTACGAATTTGTTTAACGCATTTGTTTTGGTTACTCGACGTCTCCGTTCTCGTGTAGCCTACATATTGCGTTTTTTTTTTTTAATTTGCTTACCGGGCTAAAGGTTAGCATGCTTAAAATATCCTTTAATTCTAGAGTTAAATTGATAAATAACGTGTACGAATTTGTTTAACGTATTTGTTTTGGTTACTCGACGTCTCCGTTCTCGTGTAGCCTACCTATTGCGTTTTTTTTTTTTAATTGCTTAACGGGCTAAAGGGTTAGCATGCTTAAAATACGTAAGTCGTTTTGTTCAACAAATTTAAGTAGATAACTCATCAGTTGTTTGCATCAGAGCGACAATTTTTGAGATAGTTATTAAAACTGTTTAAAGGTTGTCAAACGTTGTTTCTCGTTGTATATCCTTTAATTCTAGAGTTAAATTGATAAATAACGTGTACGAATTTGTTTAACGCATTTGTTTTGGTTACTCGACGTCTCCGTTCTCGTGTAGCCTACATATTGCGTTTTTTTTTTAATTTGCTTACCGGGCTAAAGGTTAGCATGCTTAAAATACGTAAGTCGTTTTGTTCAACAAATTTGAGTAGATAACTCATCAGTTGTTTGCATCAGAGCGGGAATTTTTGAGATAGTTATTAAAACTGTTTAAAGGTTGTCAAACGTTGTTTCTCGTTGTATATCCTTTAATTCTAGAGTTAAATTGATAAATAACGTGTACGAATTTGTTTAACGCATTTGTTTTGGTTAGTCGACGTCCCGTTCTCGTGTAGCCTACATATTCCGTTTTTTTTTTTAATTTGCTTACCGGGCTAAAGGTTAGCATGCTTAAAATACGTAAGTCGTTTTGTTCAACAAATTTAAGTAGATAACTCATCAGTTGTTTGCATCAGAGCGACAATTTTTGAGATAGTTATTAAAACTGTTTAAAGGTTGTCAAACGTTGTTTCTCGTTGTATATCCTTTAATTCTAGAGTTAAGTTGATAAATAACGTGTACGAATTTGTTTAACGCATTTGTTTTGGTTACTCGACGTCTCCGTTCTCGTGTAGCCTACATATTGCGTTTTTTTTAAATTTGCTTACCGGGCTAAAGGTTAGCATGCTTAAAATACGTAAGTCGTTTTGTTCAACAAATTTAAGTAGATAACTCCTCAGTTGTTTGCATCAGAGCGACAATTTTTGAGATAGTTATTAAAACTGTTTAAAGGTTGTCAAACGTTGTTTCTCGTTGTATATCCTTTAATTCTAGAGTTAAATTGATAAATAACGTGTACGAATTTGTTTAACGCATTTGTTTTGGTTACTCGACGTCTCCGTTCTCGTGTAGCCTACATATTGCGTTTTTTTTTTAATTTGCTTAACGGACTAAAGGTTAGCATGCTTAAAATACGTAAGTCGTTTTGTTCAACAAATTTAAGTAGATAACTCATCAGTTGTTTGCATCAGAGCGACAATTTTTGAGATAGTTATTAAAACTGTTTAAAGGTTGTCAAACGTTGTTTCTCGTTGTATATCCTTTAATTCTAGAGTTAAATTGATAAATAACGTGTACGAATTTGTTTAACGCGTTTGTTTTGGTTACTCGACGTCTCCGTTCTCGTGTAGCCTACATATTGCGTTTTTTTTTTAATTTGCTTACCGGGCTAAAGGTTAGCATGCTTAGAATACGTAAGTCGTTTTGTTCAACTAATTTGAGTAGATAACTCATCAGTTGTTTGCATCAGAGCGACAATTTTTGAGATAGTTATTAAAACTGTTTAAAGGTTGTCAAACGTTGTTTCTCGTTGTATATCCTTTAATTCTAGAGGTAAATTGATAAATAACGTGTACGAATTTGTTTAACGCATTTGTTTTGGTTACTCGACGTCTCCGTTCTCGTGTAGCCTACATATTGCGTTTTTTTTTTTAATTTGCTTACCGGGCTAAAGGTTAGCATGCTTAAAATACGTAAGTCGTTTTGTTCAACAAATTTAAGTAGATAACTCATCAGTTGTTTGCATCAGAGCGACAATTTTTGAGATAGTTATTAAAACTGTTTAAAGGTTGTCAAACGTTGTTTCTCGTTGTATATCCTTTAATTCTAGAGTTAGATTGATAAATAACGTGTACGAATTTGTTTAACGCATTTGTTTTGGTTACTCGACGTCTCCGTTCTCGTGTAGCCTACATATTGCGTTTTTTTTTTTAATTTGCTTACCGGGCTAAAGGTTAGCATGCTTAAAATACGTAAGTCGTTTTGTTCAACAAATTTAAGTAGATAACTGATCAGTTGTTTGCATCAGAGCGACAATTTTTGAGATAGTTATTAAAACTGTTTAAAGGTTGTCAAACGTTGTTTCTCGTTGTATATCCTTTAATACTAGAGTTAAATTGATAAATAACGTGTACGAATTTGTTTAACGCATTTATTTTGGTTACTCGACGTCTCCGTTCTCGTGTAGCCTACATATTGCGTTTTTTTTTTAATTTGCTTACCGGGCTAAAGGCTAGCATGCTTAAAATACGTAAGTCGTTTTGTTCAACAAATTTAAGTAGATAACTCATCAGTTGTTTGCATCAGAGCGACAATTTTTGAGATAGTTATTAAAACTGCTTAAAGGTTGTCAAACGTTGTTTCTCGTTGTATATCCTTTAATTCTAGAGTTAAATTGATAAATAACGTGTACGAATTTGTTTAACGCATTTGTTTTGGTTACTCGACGTCTCCGTTCTCGTGTAGCCTACATATTGCGTTTTTTTTTTAATTTGCTTACCGGGCTAAAGGTTAGCATGCTTAAAATACGTAAGTCGTTTTGTTCAACAAATTTAAGTAGATAACTCATCAGTTGTTTGCATCAGAGCGACAATTTTTGAGATAGTTATTAAAACTGTTTAAAGGTTGTCAAACGTTGTTTCTCGTTGTATATCCTTTAATTCTAGAGTTAAATTGATAAATAACGTGTACGAATTTGTTTAACGCATTTGTTTTGGTTACTCGACGTCTCCGTTCTCGTGTAGCCTACATATTGCGTTTTTTTTAAATTTGCTTACCGGGCTAAAGGTTAGCATGCTTAAAATACGTAAGTCGTTTTGTTCAACAAATTTGAGTAGATAACTCAGCAGTTGTTTGCATCAGAGCGACAATTTTTGAGATAGTTATTAAAACTGTTTAAAGGTTGTCAAACGTTGTTTCTCGTTGTATATCCTTTAATTCTAGAGTTAAATTGATAAATAACGTGTACGAATTTGTTTAACGCATTTGTTTTGGTTACTCGCCGTCTCCGTTCTCGTGTAGCCTACATATTGCGTTTTTTTTTTAATTTGCTTACCGGGCTAAAGGTTAGCATGCTTAAAATACGTAAGTCGTTTTGTTAAACAAATTTGAGTAGATAACTCAGCAGTTGTTTGCATCAGAGCGACAATTTTTGAGATAGTTATTAAAACTGTTTAAAGGTTGTCAAACGTTGTTTCTCGTTGTATATCCTTTCATTCTAGAGTTAAATTGATAAATAACGTGTACGAATTTGTTTAACGCATTTGTTTTGGTTACTCGACGTCTCCGTTCTCGTGTAGCCTACATATTGCGTTTTTTTTTTAATTTGCTTACCGGGCTAAAAGTAAGCATGCTTAAAATACGTAATTCGTTTTGTTCAACAAATTTAAGTAGATAACTCATCAGTTGTTTGCATCAGAGCGACAATTTTTGAGATAGTTATTAAAACTGTTTAAAGGTTGTCAAACGTTGTTTCTCGTTGTATATCCTTTAATTCTAGAGTTAAATTGATAAATAACGTGTACGAATTTGTTTAACGCATTTGTTTTGGTTACTCGACGTCTCCGTTCTCGTGTAGCCTACATATTGCGTTTTTTTTTAAATTTGCTTACCGGGCTAAAGGTTAGCATGCTTAAAATACGTAAGTTGTTTTGGGCAACAAATTTAAGTAGATAACTCCTCAGTTGTTTGCATCAGAGCGACAATTTTTGAGATAGTTATTAAAACTGTTTAAAGGTTGTCAAACGTTGTTTCTCGTTGTATATCCTTTAATTCTAGAGTTAAATTGATAAATAACGTGTACGAATTTGTTTAACGCATTTGTTTTGGTTAATCGACGTCTCCGTTCTCGTGTAGCCTACATATTGCGTTTTTTTTTTAATTTGCTTAACGGGCTAAAGGTTAGCATGCTTAAAATACGTAAGTCGTTTTGTTCAACAAATTTAAGTAGATAACTCATCAGTTGTTTGCATCAGAGCGACAATTTTTGAGATAGTTATTAAAACTGTTTAAAGGTTGTCAAACGTTGTTTCTCGTTGTATATCCTTTAATACTAGAGTTAAATTGATAAATAACGTGTACGAATTTGTTTAACGCATTTATTTTGGTTACTCGACGTCTCCGTTCTCGTGTAGCCTACATATTGCGTTTTTTTTTTAATTTGCTTACCGGGCTAAAGGTTAGCATGCTTAAAATACGTAAGTCGTTTTGTTCAACAAATTTAAGTAGATAACTCATCAGTTGTTTGCATCAGAGCGACAATTTTTGAGATAGTTATTAAAACTGCTTAAAGGTTGTCAAACGTTGTTTCTCGTTGTATATCCTTTAATTCTAGAGTTAAATTGATAAATAACGTGTACGAATTTGTTTAACGCATTTGTTTTGGTTACTCGACGTCTCCGTTCTCGTGTAGCCTACATATTGCGTTTTTTTTTTAATTTGCTTACCGGGCTAAAGGTTAGCATGCTTAAAATACGTAAGTCGTTTTGTTCAACAAATTTAAGTAGATAACTCATCAGTTGTTTGCATCAGAGCAACAATTTTTGAGATAGTTATTAAAACTGTTTAAAGGTTGTCAAACGTTGTTTCTCGTTGTATATCCTTTAATTCTAGAGTTAAATTGATAAATAACGTGTACGAATTTGTTTAACGCATTTGTTTTGGTTACTCGACGTCTCCGTTCTCGTGTAGTCTACATATTGCGTTTTTTTTAAATTTGCTTACCGGGCTAAAGGTTAGCATGCTTAAAATACGTAAGTCGTTTTGTTCAACAAATTTGAGTAGATAACTCAGCAGTTGTTTGCATCAGAGCGACAATTTTTGAGATAGTTATTAAAACTGTTTAAAGGTTGTCAAACGTTGTTTCTCGTTGTATATCCTTTAATACTAGAGTTAAATTGATAAATAACGTGTACGAATTTGTTTAACGCATTTATTTTGGTTACTCGACGTCTCCGTTCTCGTGTAGCCTACATATTGCGTTTTTTTTTTAATTTGCTTACCGGGCTAAAGGTTAGCATGCTTAAAATACGTAAGTCGTTTTGTTCAACAAATTTAAGTAGATAACTCATCAGTTGTTTGCATCAGAGCGACAATTTTTGAGATAGTTATTAAAACTGTTTAAAGGTTGTCAAACGTTGTTTCTCGTTGTATATCCTTTAATTCTAGAGTTAAATTGATAAATAACGTGTACGAATTTGTTTAACGCATTTGTTTTGGTTACTCGACGTCTCCGTTCTCGCGCAGCCTACATATTGCGTTTTTTTTTAAATTTGCTTACCGGGCTAAAGGTTAGCATGCTTAAAATACGTAAGTCGTTTTGTTCAACAAATTTAAGTAGATAACTCATCAGTTGTTTGCATCAGAGCGACAATTTTTGAGATAGTTATTAAAACTGTTTAAAGGTTGTCAAACGTTGTTTCTCGTTGTATATCCTTTAATTCTAGAGTTAAATTGATAAATAACGTGTACGAATTTGTTTAACGCATTTGTTTTGGTTACTCGACGTCTCCGTTCTCGTGTAGCCTACATATTGCGTTTTTTTTTTTAATTTGCTTACCGGGCTAAAGGTTAGCATGCTTAAAATACGTAAGTCGTTTTGTTCAACAAATTTAAGTAGATAACTCAGCAGTTGTTTGCATCAGAGCGACAATTTTTGAGATAGTTATTAAAACTGCTTAAAGGTTGTCAAACGTTGTTTCTCGTTGTATATCCTTTAATTCTAGAGTTAAATTGATAAATAACGTGTACGAATTTGTTTAACGCATTTGTTTTGGTTACTCGACGTCTCCGTTCTCGTGTAGCCTACATATTGCGTTTTTTTTAAATTTGCTTACCGGGCTAAAGGTTAGCATGCTTAAAATACGTAAGTCGTTTTGTTCAACAAATTTGAGTAGATAACTCAGCAGTTGTTTGCATCAGAGCGACAATTTTTGAGATAGTTATTAAAACTGTTTAAAGGTTGTCAAACGTTGTTTCTCGTTGTATATCCTTTAATTCTAGAGTTAAATTGATAAATAACGTGTGCGAATTTGTTTAACGCATTTGTTTTGGTTACTCGACGTCTCCGTTCTCGTGTAGCCTACATATTGCGTTTTTTTTTTAATTTGCTTACCGGGCTAAAGGTTAGCATGCTTAAAATACGTAAGTCGTTTTGTTCAACAAATTTGAGTAGATAACTCAGCAGTTGTTTGCATCAGAGCGACAATTTTTGAGATAGTTATTAAAACTGTTTAAAGGTTGTCAAACGTTGTTTCTCGTTGTATATCCTTTCATTCTAGAGTTAAATTGATAAATAACGTGTACGAATTTGTTTAACGCATTTGTTTTGGTTACTCGACGTCTCCGTTCTCGTGTAGCCTACATATTGCGTTTTTTTTTTAATTTGCTTACCGGGCTAAAAGTTAGCATGCTTAAAATACGTAAGTCGTTTTGTTCAACAAATTTAAGTAGATAACTCATCAGTTGTTTGCATCAGAGCGACAATTTTTGAGATAGTTATTAAAACTGTTTAAAGGTTGTCAAACGTTGTTTCTCGTTGTATATCCTTTAATTCTAGAGTTAAATTGATAAAAAACGTGTACGAATTTGTTTAACGCATTTGTTTTGGTTACTCGACGTCTACGTTCTCGTGTAGCCTACATATTGCGTTTTTTTTTTAATTTGCTTACCTGGCTAAAGGTTAGCATGCTTAAAATACGTAAGTTGTTTTGGGCAACAAATTTAAGTAGATAACTCCTCAGTTGTTTGCATCAGAGCGACAATTTTTGAGATAGTTATTAAAACTGTTTAAAGGTTGTCAAACGTTGTTTCTCGTTGTATATCCTTTAATTCTAGAGTTAAATTGATAAATAACGTGTACGAATTTGTTTAACGGATTTGTTTTGGTTACTCGACGTCTCCGTTCTCGTGTAGCCTACTTATTGCGTTTTTTTTTAATTTGCTTACCGGGCTAAAGGTTAGCATGCTTAAAATACGTAAGTCGTTTTGTTCAACAAATTTAAGTAGATAACCCATCAGTTGTTTGCATCAGAGCGACAATTTTTGAGATAGTTATTAAAACTGTTTAAAGGTTGTCAAACGTTGTTTCTCGTTGTATATCCTTTAATTCTAGAGTTAAATTGATAAATAACGTGTACGAATTTGTTTAACGCATTTGTTTTGGTTACTCGACGTCTCCGTTCTCGTGTAGCCTACATATTGCGTTTTTTTTTTAATTTGCTTAACGGGCTAAAGGTTAGCATGCTTAAAATACGTAAGTCGTTTTGTTCAACAAATTTAAGTAGATAACTCATCAGTTGTTTGCATCAGAGCGACAATTTTTGAGATAGTTATTAAAACTGTTTAAAGGTTGTCAAACGTTGTTTCTCGTTGTATATCCTTTAATTCTAGAGTTAAATTGATAAATAACGTGTACGAATTTGTTTAACGCATTTGTTTTGGTTACTCGACGTCTCCGTTCTCGTGTAGCCTACATATTGCGTTTTTTTTTTAATTTGCTTACCGGGCTAAAGGTTAGCATGCTTAGAATACGTAAGTCGTTTTGTTCAACTAATTTGAGTAGATAACTCATCAGTTGTTTGCATCAGAGCGACAATTTTTGAGATAGTTATTAAAACTGTTTAAAGGTTGTCAAACGTTGTTTCTCGTTGTATATCCTTTAATTCTAGAGGTAAATTGATAAATAACGTGTACGAATTTGTTTAACGCATTTGTTTTGGTTACTCGACGTCTCCGTTCTCGTGTAGCCTACATATTGCGTTTTTTTTTTAATTTGCTTACCGGGCTAAAGGTTAGCATGCTTAAAATACGTAAGTCGTTTTGTTCAACAAATTTAAGTAGATAACTCATCAGTTGTTTTCATCAGAGCGACAATTTTTGAGATAGTTATTAAAACTGTTTAAAGGTTGTCAAACGTTGTTTCTCATTGTATATCCTTTAATTCTAGAGTTAAATTGATAAATAACGTGTACGAATTTGTTTAACGCATTTGTTTTGGTTACTCGACGTCTCCGTTCTCGTGTAGCCTACATATTGCGTTTTTTTTTTTAATTTGCTTACCGGGCTAAAGGTTAGCATGCTTAAAATACGTAAGTCGTTTTGTTCAACAAATTTAAGTAGATAACTCATCAGTTGTTTGCATCAGAGCGACAATTTTTGAGATAGTTATTAAAACTGTTTAAAGGTTGTCAAACGTTGTTTCTCGTTGTATATCCTTTAATTCTAGAGTTAAATTGATAAATAACGTGTACGAATTTGTTTAACGCATTTGTTTTGGTTACTCGACGTCTCCGTTCTCGTGTAGCCTACATATTGCGTTTTTTTTTAATTTGCTTACCGGGCTAAAGGTTAGCATGCTTAAAATACGTAAGTCGTTTTGTTCAACAAATTTAAGTAGATAACTCATCAGTTGTTTGCATCAGAGCGACAATTTTTGAGATAGTTATTAAAACTGCTTAAAGGTTGTCAAGCGTTGTTTTTCGTTGTATATCCTTTAATTCTAGAGTTAAATTGATAAATAACGTGTACGAATTTGTTTAACGCATTTGTTTTGGTTACTCGACGTCTCCGTTCTCGTGTAGCCTACATATTGCGTATTTTTTTTAATTTGCTTACCGGGCTAAAGGTTAGCATGCTTAAAATACGTAAGTCGTTTTGTTCAACAAATTTAAGTAGATAACTCATCAGTTGTTTGCATCAGAGCGACAATTTTTGAGATAGTTATTAAAACTGTTTAAAGGTTGTCAAACGTTGTTTCTCGTTGTATATCCTTTAATTCTAGAGTTAAATTGATAAATAACGTGTACGAATTTGTTTAACGCATTTGTTTTGGTTACTCGACGTCTCCGTTCTCGTGTAGCCTACATATTGCGTTTTTTTTTAATTTGCTTACCGGGCTAAAGGTTAGCATGCTTAAAATACGTAAGTCGTTTTGTTCAACAAATTTGAGTAGATAACTCAGCAGTTGTTTGCATCAGAGCGACAATTTTTGAGATAGTTATTAAAACTGTTTAAAGGTTGTCAAACGTTGTTTCTCGTTGTATATCCTTTAATTCTAGAGTTAAATTGATAAATAACGTGTACGAATTTGTTTAACGCATTTGTTTTGGTTACTCGACGTCTCCGTTCTCGTGTAGCCTACATATTGCGTTTTTTTTTTTAATTTGCTTACCAGGCTAAAGGTTAGCATGCTTAAAATACGTAAGTCGTTTTGTTCAACAAATTTGAGTAGATAACTCAGCAGTTGTTTGCATCAGAGCGACAATTTTTGAGATAGTTATTAAAACTGTTTAAAGGTTGTCAAACGTTGTTTCTCGTTGTATATCCTTTCATTCTAGAGTTAAATTGATAAATAACGTGTACGAATTTGTTTAACGCATTTGTTTTGGTTACTCGACGTCTCCGTTCTCGTGTAGCCTACATATTGCGTTTTTTTTTTTAATTTGCTTACCGGGCTAAAAGTTAGCATGCTTAAAATACGTAAGTCGTTTTGTTCAACAAATTTAAGTAGATAACTCATCAGTTGTTTGCATCAGAGCGACAATTTTTGAGATAGTTATTAAAACTGTTTAAAGGTTGTCAAACGTTGTTTCTCGTTGTATATTCTTTAATTCTAGAGTTAAATTGATAAAAAACGTGTACGAATTTGTTTAACGCATTTGTTTTGGTTACTCGATGTCTCCGTTCTCGTGTAGCCTACATATTGCGTTTTTTTTTTAATTTGCTTACCGGGCTAAAGGTTAGCATGCTTAAAATACGTAAGTTGTTTTGGTCAACAAATTTAAGTAGATAACTCCTCAGTTGTTTGCATCAGAGCGACAATTTTTGAGATAGTTATTAAAACTGTTTAAAGGTTGTCAAACGTTGTTTCTCGTTGTATATCCTTTAATTCTAGAGTTAAATTGATAAATAACGTGTATGAATTTGTTTAACGCATTTGTTTTGGTTACTCGACGTCTCCGTTCTCGTGTAGCCTACATATTGCGTTTTTTTTTTAATTTGCTTACCGGACTAAAGGTTAGCATGCTTAAAATACGTAAGTCGTTTTGTTCAACAAATTTAAGTAGATAACTCATCAGTTGTTTGCATCAGAGCGACAATTTTTGAGATAGTTATTAAAACTGTTTAAAGGTTTTCAAACGTTGTTTCTCGTTGTATATCCTTTAATTCTAGAGTTAAATTGATAAATAACGTGTACGAATTTGTTTAACGCATTTGTTTTGGTTACTCGTCGTCTCCGTTCTCGTGTAGCCTACATATTGCGTTTTTTTTTTAATTTGCTTACCGGGCTAAAGGTTAGCATGCTTAAAATACGTAAGTCGCTTTGTTCAACAAATTTAAGTAGATAATTCATCAGTTGTTTGCATCAGAGCGACAATTTTTGAGATAGTTATTAAAACTGTTTAAAGGTTGTCAAACGTTGTTTCTCGTTGTATATCCTTTAATTCTAGAGTTAAATTGATAAATAACGTGTACGAATTTGTTTAACGCATTTGTTTTGGTTACTCGACGTCTCCGTTCTCGTGTAGCCTACATATTGCGTTTTTTTTTTAATTTGCTTACCGGGCTAAAGGTTAGCATGCTTAAAATACGTAAGTCGTTTTGTTCAACAAATTTGAGTCGATAACTCATCAGTTGTTTGCATCAGAGCGACAATTTTTGAGATAGTTATTAAAACTGTTTAAAGGTTGTCAAACGTTGTTTCTCGTTGTATATCCTTTAATTCTAGAGTTAAATTGATAAATAACGTGTACGAATTTGTTTAACGCATTTGTTTTGGTTACTCGTCGTCTCCGTTCTCGTGTAGCCTACATATTGCGTTTTTTTTTTAATTTGCTTACCGGGCTAAAGGTTAGCATGCTTAAAATATGTAAGTCGTTTCGTTCAACAAATTTAAGTAGATAACTCATCAGTTGTTTGCATCAGAGCGACAATTTTTGAGATAGTTATTAAAACTGTTTAAAGGTTGTCAAACGTTGTTTCTCGTTGTATATCCTTTAATTCTAGAGTTAAATTGATAAATAACGTGTACGAATTTGTTTAACGCATTTGTTTTGGTTACTCGACGTCTCCGTTCTCGTGTAGCCTACATATTGCGTTTTTTTTTTTAATTTGCTTACCGGGCTAAAGGTTAGCATGCTTAAAATACGTAAGTCGTTTTGTTCAATAAATTTGAGTCGATAACTCATCAGTTGTTTGCATCAGAGCGACAATTTTTGAGATAGTTTTTAAAACTGTTTAAAGGTTGTCAAACTTTGTTTCTCGTTGTATATCCTTAATTCTAGAGTTAAATTGATAAATAACGTGTACGAATTTGTTTTGTTTTGGTTACTCGACGTCTCCGTTCTCGTGTAGCCTACATATTGCGTTTTTTTTTTAATTTGCTTACCGGGCTAAAGGTTAGCATGCTTAAAATATGTAAGTCGTTTCGTTCAACAAATTTAAGTAGATAACTCATCAGTTGTTTGCATCAGAGCGACAATTTTTGAGATAGTTATTAAAACTGTTTAAAGGTTGTCAAACGTTGTTTCTCGTTGTATATCCTTTAATTCTAGAGTTAAATTGATAAATAACGTGTACGAATTTGTTTAACGCATTTGTTTTGGTTACTCGACGTCTCCGTTCCCGTGTAGCCTACATATTGCGTTTTTTTTTTTAATTTGCTTACCGGGCTAAAGGTTAGCATGCTTAAAATACGTAAGTCGTTTTGTTCAACAAATTTAAGTAGATAACTCATCAGTTGTTTGCATCAGAGCGACAATTTTTGAGATAGTTTTTAAAACTGTTTAAAGGTTGTCAAACTTTGTTTCTCGTTGTATATCCTTAATTCTAGAGTTAAATTGATAAATAACGTGTACGAATTTGTTTTGTTTTGGTTACTCGACGTCTCCGTTCTCGTGTAGCCTACATATTGCGTTTTTTTTTTAATTTGCTTACCGGGCTAAAGGTTAGCATGCTTAAAATACGTAAGTCGTTTTGTTCAACAAATTTAAGTAGATAACTCCTCAGTAGTTTGCATCAGAGCGACAATTTTTGAGATAGTTATTAAAACTGTTTAAAGGTTGTCAAACGTTGTTTCTCGTTGTATATCCTTTAATTCTAGAGTTAAATTGATAAATAACGTGTACGAATTTGTTTAACGCATTTGTTTTGGTTACTCGACGTCTCCGTTCTCGTGTAGCCTACATATTGCGTTTTTTTTTAATTTGCTTACCGGGCTAAAGGTTAGCATGCTTAAAATACGTAAGTCGTTTTGTTCAACAAATTTAAGTAGATAACTCATCAGTTGTTTGCATCAGAGCGACAATTTTTGAGATAGTTTTTAAAACTGTTTAAAGGTTGTCAAACTTTGTTTCTCGTTGTATATCCTTAATTCTAGAGTTAAATTGATAAATAACGTGTACGAATTTGTTTAACGCATTTGTTTTGGTTACTCGACGGCTCCGTTCTCGTGTAGCCTACATATTGCGTTTTTTTTTTAATTTGCTTACCGGGCTAAAGGTTAGCATGCTTAAAATACGTAAGTCGTTTTGTTCAACAAATTTAAGTAGATAACTCCTCAGTTGTTTGCATCAGAGCGACAATTTTTGAGATAGTTATTAAAACTGTTTAAAGGTTGTCAAACGTTGTTTCTCGTTGTATATCCTTTAATTCTAGAGTTAAATTGATAAATAACGTGTACGAATTTGTTTAACGCATTTGTTTTGGTTACTCGACGTCTCCGTTCTCGTGTAGCCTACATATTGCGTTTTTTTTTTAATTTGCTTACCGGGCTAAAGGTTAGCATGCTTAAAATACGTAAGTCGTTTTGTTCAACAAATTTAAGTAGATAACTCCTCAGTTGTTTGCATCAGAGCGACAATTTTTGAGATAGTTATTAAAACTGTTCAAAGGTTGTCAAGCGTTGTTTCTCGTTGTATATCCTTTAATTCTAGAGTTAAATTGATAAATAACGTGTACGAATTTGTTTAACGCATTTGTTTTGGTTACTCGACGGCTCCGTTCTCGTGTAGCTTACATATTGCGTTTTTTTTTAATTTGCTTACCGGGCTAAAGGTTAGCATGCTTAAAATACGTAAGTCGTTTTGTTCAACAAATTTAAGTAGATAACTCCTCAGTTGTTTGCATCAGAGCGACAATTTTTGAGATAGTTATTAAAACTATTTAAAGGTTGTCAAACGTTGTTTCTCGTTGTATATCCTTTAATTCTAGTGTTAAATTGATAAATAACGTGTACGAATTTGTTTAACGCATTTGTTTTGGTTACTCGACGGCTCAGTTCTCGTGTAGCCTACATATTGCGTTTTTTTTTAATTTGCTTACCGGGCTAAAGGTTAGCATGCTTAAAATACGTAAGTCGTTTTGTTCAACAAATTTAAGTAGATAACTCCTCAGTTGTTTGCATCAGAGCGACAATTTTTGAGATAGTTATTAAAACTGTTTAAAGGTTGTCAAACGTTGTTTCTCGTTGTATATCATTTAATTCTAGAGTTAAATTGATAAATAACGTGTACGAATTTGTTTAACGCATTTGTTTTGGTTACTCGACGTCTCCGTTCTCGTGTAGCCTACATATTGCGTTTTTTTTTTTAAGTTGCTTACCGGGCTAAAGGTTAGCATGCCTAAAATACGTAAGTCGTTTTGTTCAACAAATTTGAGTAGATAACTCATCAGTTGTTTGCATCAGAGCGACAATTTTTGAAATAGTTATTAAAACTGTTTAAAGGTTGTCAAACGTTGTTTCTCGTTGTATATCCTTTAATTCTAGAGTTAAATTGATAAATAACGTGTACGAATTTGTTTAACGCATTCGTTTTCGTTACTCGACGGCTCCGTTCTCGTGTAGCCTACATATTGCGTTTTTTTTTTTAATTTGCTTACCGGGCTAAAGGTTAGCATGCTTAAAATACGTAAGTCGTTTTGTTCAACAAATTTAAGTAGATAACTCATCAGTTGTTTGCATCAGAGCGACAATTTTTGAGATAGTTATTAAAACTGTTTAAAGGTTGTCAAACGTTGTTTCTCGTTGTATATCCTTTAATTCTAGAGTTAAATTGATAAATAACGTGTACGAATTTGTTTAACGCATTTGTTTTTGTTACTCGACGTCTCCGTTCTCGTGTAGCCTACATATTGCGTTTTTTTTTTTTTAATTTGCTTACCGGGCTAAAGGTTAGCATGCTTAAAATACGTAAGTCGTTTTGTTCAACAAATTTAAGTAGATAACTCCTCAGTTGTTTGCATCAGAGCGACAATTTTTGAGATAGTTATTAAAACTGTTTAAAGGTTGTCAAACGTTGTTTCTCGTTGTATATCCTTTAATTCTAGAGTTAGGTTGATAAATAACGTGTACGAATTTGTTTAACGCATTTGTTTTGGTTACTCGACGGCTCCGTTCTCGTGTAGCCTACATATTGCGTTTTTTTTTTTAATTTGCTTACCGGGCTAAAGGTTAGCATGCTTAAAATACGTAAGTTGTTTTGTTCAACAAATTTAAGTAGATAACTCCTCAGTTGTTTGCATCAGGGCGACAATTTTTGAGATAGTTATTAAAACTGTTTAAAGGTTGTCAAACGTTGTTTCTCGTTGTATATCCTTTAATTCTAGAGTTAAATTGATAAATAACATGTACGAATTTGTTTAACGCATTTGTTTTGGTTACTCGACGTCTCCGTTCTCGTGTAGCCTACATATTGCGTTTTTTTTTTAATTTGCTTACCGGGCTAAAGGTTAGCATGCTTAAAATACGTAAGTCGTTTTGTTCAACAAATTTAAGTAGATAACTCATCAGTTGTTTGCATCAGAGCGATAATTTTTGAGATAGTTATTAAAACTGTTTAAAGGTTGTCAAACGTTGTTTCTCGTTGTATATCCTTTAATTCTAGAGTTAAATTGATAAATAACGTGTACGAATATGTTTAACGCATTTGTTTTGGTTACTCGACGTCTCCGTTCTCGTGTAGCCTACATATTGCGTTTTTTTTTTTAATTTGCTTAGCGGGCTAAAGGTTAGCATGCTTAAAATACGTAAGTCGTTTTGTTCAACAAATTTAAGTAGATAACTCATCAGTTGTTTGCATCAGAGCGACAATTTTTGAGATAGTTATTAAAACTGTTTAAAGGTTGTCAAACGTTGTTTCTCGTTGTATATCCTTTAATTCTAGAGTTAAATTGATAAATAACGTGTACGAATTTGTTTAACGCATTTGTTTTGGTTACTCGACGTCTCCGTTCTCGTGTAGCCTACATATTGCGTTTTTTTTTTAATTTGCTTACCGGGCTAAAGGTTAGCATGCTTAAAATACGTAAGTCGTTTTGTTCAACAAATTTAAGTAGATAACTCCTCAGTTGTTTGCATCAGAGCGACAATTTTTGAGATAGTTATTAAAACTGTTTAAAGGTTGTCAAACGTTGTTTCTCGTTGTATATCCTTTAATTCTAGAGTTAAATTGATAAATAACGTGTACGAATTTGTTTAACGCATTTGTTTTGGTTACTCGACGTCTCCGTTCTCGTGTAGCCTACATATTGCGTTTTTTTTTTAATTTGCTTACCGGGCTAAAGGTTAGCATGCTTAAAATACGTAAGTCGTTTTGTTCAACAAATTTAAGTAGATAACTCATCAGTTGTTTGCATCAGAGCGACAATTTTTGAGATAGTTATTAAAACTGTTTAAAGGTTGCCAAACGTTGTTTCTCGTTGTATATCCTTTAATTCTAGAGTTAAATTGATAAATAACGTGTACGAATTTGTTTAACGCATTTGTTTTGGTTACTCGACGGCTCCGTTCTCGTGTAGCCTACATATTGCGTTTTTTTTTTAATTTGCTTACCGGGCTAAAGGTTAGCATGCTTAAAATACGTAAGTCGTTTTGTTCAACAAATTTAAGTAGATAACTCCTCAGTTGTTTGCATCAGAGCGACAATTTTTGAGATAGTTATTAAAACTGTTTAAAGGTTGTCAAACGTTGTTTCTCGTTGTATATCCTTTAATTCTAGAGTTAAATTGATAAATAACGTGTACGAATTTGTTTAACGCATTTGTTTTGGTTACTCGACGTCTCCGTTCTCGTGTAGCCTACATATTGCGTTTTTTTTTTAATTTGCTTACCGGGCTAAAGGTTAGCATGCTTAAAATACGTAAGTCGTTTTGTTCAACAAATTTAAGTAGATCACTCCTCAGTTGTTTGCATCAGAGCGACAATTTTTGAGATAGTTATTAAAACTGTTCAATGGTTGTCAAGCGTTGTTACTCGTTGTATATCCTTTAATTCTAGAGTTAAATTGATAAATAACGTGTACGAATTTGTTTAACGCATTTGTTTTGGTTACTCGACGGCTCCGTTCTCGTGTAGCCTACATATTGCGTTTTTTTTTTAATTTGCTTACCGGGCTAAAGGTTAGCATGCTTAAAATACGTAAGTCGTTTTGTTCAACAAATTTAAGTAGATAACTCCTCAGTTGTTTGCATCAGAGCGACAATTTTTGAGATAGTTATTAAAATTATTTAAAGGTTGTCAAACGTTGTTTCTCGTTGTATATCCTTTAATTCTAATGTTAAATTGATAAATAACGTGAACGAATTTGTTTAACGCATTTGTTTTGGTTACTCGACGGCTCAGTTCTCGTGTAGCCTACATATTGCGTTTTTTTTTAATTTGCTTACCGGGCTAAAGGTTAGCATGCCTAAAATACGTAAGTCGTATTGTTCAACAAATTTGAGTAGATAACTCATCAGTTGTTTGCATCAGAGCGACAATTTTTGAAATAGTTATTAAAACTGTTTAAAGGTTGTCAAACGTTGTTTCTCGTTGTATATCCTTTAATTCTAGAGTTAACTTGATAAATAACGTGTACGAATTTGTTTAACGCATTTGTTTTGGTTACTCGACGTCTCCGTTCTCGTGTAGCCTACATATTGCGTTTTTTTTTTTAATTTGCTTACCGGGCTAAAGGTTAGCATGCCTAAAATACGTAAGTCGTATTGTTCAACAAATTTAAGTAGATAACTCATCAGTTGTTTGCATCAGAGCGATAATTTTTGAGATAGTTATTAAAACTGTTTAAAGGTTGTCAAACGTTGTTTCTCGTTGTATATCCTTTAATTCTAGAGTTAAGTTGATAAATAACGTGTACGAATTTGTTTAACGCATTTGTTTTGGTTACTCGACGGCTCCGTTCTCGTGTAGCCTACATATTGCGTTTTTTTTTAATTTGCTTACCGGGCTAAAGGTTAGCATGCTTAAAATACGTAAGTTGTTTTGTTCAACGAATTTAAGTAGATAACTCCTCAGTTGTTTGCATCAGAGCGACAATTTTTGAGATAGTTATTAAAACTGTATAAAGGTTGTCAAACGTTGTTTCTCGTTGTATATCCTTTAATTCTAGAGTTAAATTGATAAATAACGTGTACGAATTTGTTTAACGCATTTGTTTTGGTTACTCGACGTCTCCGTTCTCGTGTAGCCTACATATTGCGTTTTTTTTTTAATTTGTTTACCGGGCTAAAGGTTAGCATGCTTAAAATACGTAAGTCGTTTTGTTCAACAAATTTAAGTAGATAACTCATCAGTTGTTTGCATCAGAGCGATAATTTTTGAGATAGTTATTAAAACTGTTTAAAGGTTGTCAAACGTTGTTTCTCGTTGTATATCCTTTAATTCTAGAGTTAAATTGATAAATAACGTGTACGAATTTGTTTAACGCATTTGTTTTGGTTACTCGACGTCTCCGTTCTCGTGTAGCCTACATATTGCGTTTTTTTTTTAATTTGCTTAACGGGCTAAAGGTTAGCATGCTTAAAATACGTAAGTCGTTTTGTTCAACAAATTTAAGTAGATAACTCATCAGTTGTTTGCATCAGAGCGACAATTTTTGAGGTAGTTATTAAAACTGTTTAAAGGTTGTCAGACGTTGTTTCTCGTTGTATATCCTTTAATTCTAGAGTTAAATTGATAAATAACGTGTACGAATTTGTTTAACGCATTTGTTTTGGTTACTCGACGTCTTCGTTCTCGTGTAGCCTACATATTGCGTTTTTTTTTTAATTTGCTTACCGGGCTAAAGGTTAGCATGCTTAAAATACGTAAGTCGTTTTGTTCAACAAATTTGAGTAGATAACTCATCAGTTGTTTGCATCAGAGCGACAATTTTTGAGATAGTTATTAAAACTGTTTAAAGGTTGTCAAACGTTGTTTCTCGTTGTATATCCTTTAATTCTAGAGTTAAATTGATAAATAACGTGTACGAATTTGTTTAACGCATTTGTTTTTGTTACTCGACGTCTCCGTTCTCGTGTAGCCTACATATTGCGTTTTTTTTTTTAATTTGCTTACCGGGCTAAAGGTTAGCATGCTTAAAATACGTAAGTCGTTTTGTTCAACAAATTTAAGTAGATAACTCCTCAGTTGTTTGCATCAGAGCGACAATTTTTGAGATAGTTATTAAAACTGTTTAAAGGTTGTCAAACGTTGTTTCTCGTTGTATATCCTTTAATTCTAGAGTTAGGTTGATAAATAACGTGTACAAATTTGTTTAACGCATTTGGTTTGGTTACTCGACGGCTCCGTTCTCGTGTAGCCTACATATTGCGTTTTTTTTTTTTAATTTGCTTACCGGGCTAAAGGTTAGCATGCTTAAAATACGTAAGTTATTTTGTTCAACAAATTTAAGTAGATAACTCCTCAGTTGTTTGCATCAGAGCGACAATTTTTGAGATAGTTATTAAAACTGTTTAAAGGTTGTCAAAAGTTGTTTCTCGTTGTATATCCTTTAATTCTAGAGTTAAATTGATATATAACATGTACGAATTTGTTTAACGCATTTGTTTTGGTTACTCGACGTCTCCGTTCTCGTGTAGCCTACATATTGCGTTTTTTTTTTAATTTGCTTACCGGGCTAAAGGTTAGCATGCTTAAAATACGTAAGTCGTTTTGTTCAACAAATTTAAGTAGATAACTCATCAGTTGTTTGCATCAGAGCGATCATTTTTGAGATAGTTATTAAAACTGTTTAAAGGTTGTCAAACGTTGTTTCTCGTTGTATATCCTTTAATTCTAGAGTTAAATTGATAAATAACGTGTACGAATTTGTTTAACGCATTTGTTTTGGTTACTCGACGTCTCCGTTCTCGTGTAGCCTACATATTGCGTTTTTTTTAAATTTGCTTAGCGGGCTAAAGGTTAGCATGCTTAAAATACGTAAGTCGTTTTGTTCAACAAATTTAAGTAGATAACTCATCAGTTGTTTGCATCAGAGCGACAATTTTTGAGATAGTTATTAAAACTGTTTAAAGGTTGTCAAACGTTGTTTCTCGTTGTATATCCTATAATTCTAGAGTTAAATTGATAAATAACGTGTACGAATTTGTTTAACGCATTTGTTTTGGTTACTCGACGTCTCCGTTCTCGTGTAGCCTACATATTGCGTTTTTTTTTTAATTTGCTTACCGGGCTAAAGGTTAGCACGCTTAAAATACGTAAGTCGTTTTGTTCAACAAATTTAAGTAGATAACTCCTCAGTTGTTTGCATCAGAGCGACAATTTTTGAGATAGTTATTAAAACTGTTTAAAGGTTGTCAAACGTTGTTTCTCGTTTTATATCCTTTAATTCTAGAGTTAAATTGATAAATAACGTGTACGAATTTGTTTAACGCATTTGTTTTGGTTACTCGACGTCTCCGTTCTCGTGTAGCCTACATATTGCGTTTTTTTTTAATTTGCTTACCGGGCTAAAGGTTAGCATGCTTAAAATACGTAAGTCGTTTTGTTCAACAAATTTAAGTAGATAACTCATCAGTTGTTTGCATCAGAGCGACAATTTTTAAGATAGTTACTAAAACTGCTTAAAGGTTGTCAAACGTTGTTTCTCGTTGTATATCCTTTAATTCTAGAGTTAAATTGATAAATAACGTGTACGAATTTGTTTAACGCATTTGTTTTGGTTACTCGACGGCTCCGTTCTCGTGTAGCCTACATATTGCGTTTTTTTTTTAATTTGCTTACCGGGCTAAAGGTTAGCATGCTTAAAATACGTAAGTCGTTTTGTTCAACAAATTTAAGTATATAACTCCTCAGTTGTTTGCATCAGAGCGACAATTTTTGAGATAGTTATTAAAATTATTTAAAGGTTGTCAAACGTTGTTTCTCGTTGTATATCCTTTAATTCTAGTGTTAAATTGATAAATAACGTGAACGAATTTGTTTAACGCATTTGTTTTGGTTACTCGACGGCTCAGTTCTCGTGTAGCCTACATATTGCGTTTTTTTTTAATTTGCTTACCGGGCTAAAGGTTAGCATGCTTAAAATACGTAAGTCGTTTTGTTCAACAAATTTAAGTAGATAACTCCTCAGTTGTTTGCATCAGAGCGACAATTTTTGAGATAGTTATTAAAACTGTTTAAAGGTTGTCAAACGTTGTTTCTCGTTGTATATCCTTTAATTCTAGAGTTAAATTGATAAATAACGTGTACGAATTTGTTTAACGCATTTGTTTTGGTTACTCGACGTCTCCGTTCTCGTGTAGCCTACATATTGCGTTTTTTTTTTTTAATTTGCTTACCGGGCTAAAGGTTAGCATGCCTAAAATACGTAAGTCGTATTGTTCAACAAATTTGAGTAGATAACTCATCAGTTGTTTGCATCAGAGCGACAATTTTGAAATAGTTATTAAAACTGTTTAAAGGTTGTCAAACGTTGTTTCTCGTTGTATATCCTTTAATTCTAAAGTTAAATTAATAAATAACGTGTACGAATTTGTTTAACGCATTTGTTTTGGTTACTCGACGTCTCCGTTCTCGTGTAGCTTACATATTGCGTTTTTTTTTTTTAATTTGCTTACCGGGCTAAAGGTTAGCATCCTTAAAATACGTAAGTCGTTTTGTTCAACAAATTTAAGTAGATAACTCATCAGTTGTTTGCATCAGAGCGACAATTTTTGAGATAGTTATTAAAACTGTTTAAAGGTTGTCAGACGTTGTTTCTCGTTGTATATCCTTTAATTCTAGAGTTAAATTGATAAATAACGTGTACGAATTTGTTTAACGCATCTGTTTTGGTTACTCGACGTCTCCGTTCTGGTGTAGCCTACATATTGCGTTTTTTTTTTAATTTGCTTACCGGGCTAAAGGTTAGCATGCTTAAAATACGTAAGTCGTTTTGTTCAACAAATTTGAGTAGATAACTCATCAGTTGTTTGCATCAGAGCGACAATTTTTGAGATAGTTATTAAAACTGTTTAAAGGTTGTCAAACGTTGTTTCTCGTTGTATATCCTTTAATTCTAGAGTTAAATTGATAAATAACGTGTACGAATTTGTTTAACGCATTTGTTTTGGTTACTCGACGTCTCCGTTCTCGTGTAGCTTACATATTGCGTTTTTTTTTTTAATTTGCTTACCGGGCTAAAGGTTAGCATGCTTAAAATACGTAAGTCGTTTTGTTCAACAAATTTAAGTAGATAACTCATCAGTTGTTTGCATCAGAGCGACAATTTTTGAGATAGTTATTAAAACTGTTTAAAGGTTGTCAAACGTTGTTTCTCGTTGTATATCCTTTAGTTCTAGAGTTAAATTGATAAATAACGTGTACGAATTTGTTTAACGCATTTGTTTTGGTTACTCGACGTCTCCGTTCTCGTGTAGCCTACATATAGCGTTTTTTTTTTTTTAATTTGCTTACCGGGCTAAAGGTTAGCATGCTTAAAATACGTAAGTCGTTTTGTTCAACAAATTTAAGTAGATAACTCATCAGTTGTTTGCATCAGAGCGACAATTTTTGAGATAGTTATTAAAACTGTTTAAAGGTTGTCAAACGTTGTTTCTCGTTGTATATCCTTTAATTCTAGAGTTAAATTGATAAATAACGTGTACGAATTTGTTTAACGCATTTGTTTTGGTTACTCGACGTCTCCGTTCTCGTGTAGCCTACATATTGCGTTTTTTTTAATTTGCTTACCGGGCTAAAGGTTAGCATGCTTAAAATACGTAAGTCGTTTTGTTCAACAAATTTAAGTAGATAACTCATCAGTTGTTTGCATCAGAGCGACAATTTTTGAGATAGTTATTAAAACTATTTAAAGGTTGTCAAACGTTGTTTCTCGTTGTATATCCTTTAATTCTAGAGTTAAATTGATAAATAACGTGTACGAATTTGTTTAACGCATTTGTTTTTGTTACTCGACGTCTCCGTTCTCGTGTAGCCTACATATTGCGTTTTTTTTTTTTAATTTGCTTACCGGGCTAAAGGTTAGCATGCTTAAAATACGTAAGTCGTTTTATTCAACAAATTTAAGTAGATAACTCCTCAGTTGTTTGCATCAGAGCGACAATTTTTGAGATAGTTATTAAAACTGTTTAAAGGTTGTCAAACGTTGTTTCTCGTTGTATATCCTTTAATTCTAGAGTTAAGTTGATAAATAACGTGTACGAATTTGTTTAACGCATTTGTTTTGGTTACTCGACGGCTCCGTTCTCGTGTAGCCTACATATTGCGTTTTTTTTTAATTTGCTTACCGGGCTAAAGGTTAGCATGCTTAAAATACGTAAGTTGTTTTGTTCAACAAATTTAAGTAGATAACTCCTCAGTTGTTTGCATCAGAGCGACAATTTTTGAGATAGTTATTAAAACTATTTAAAGGTTGTCAAACGTTGTTTCTCGTTGTATATCCTTTAATTCTAGAGTTAAATTGATAAATAACGTGTACGAATTTGTTTAACGCATTTGTTTTGGTTACTCGACGTCTCCGTTCTCGTGTAGCCTACATATTGCGTTTTTTTTTTTAATTTGCTTACCGGGCTAAAGGTTAGCATGCTTAAAATACGTAAGCCGTTTTGTTCAACAAATTTAAGTAGATAACTCATCAGTTGTTTGCATCAGAGCGATAATTTTTGAGATAGTTATTAAAACTGTTTAAAGGTTGTCAAACGTTGTTTCTCGTTGTATATCCTTTAATTCTAGAGTTAAATTGATAAATAACGTGTACGAATTTGTTTAACGCATTTGTTTTGGTTACTCGACGTCTCCGTTCTCGTGTAGCCTACATATTGCGTTTTTTTTTTAATTTGCTTAACGGGCTAAAGGTTAGCATGCTTAAAATACGTAAGTCGTTTTGTTCAACAAATTTATGTAGATAACTCATCAGTTGTTTGCATCAGAGCGACAATTTTTGAGATTGTTATTAAAAATGTTTAAAGGTTGTCAGACGTTGTTTCTCGTTGTATATCCTTTAATTCTAGAGTTAAATTGATAAATAACGTGTACGAATTTGTTTAACGCATTTGTTTTGGTTACTCGACGTCTCCGTTCTCGTGTAGCCTACATATTGCGTTTTTTTTTTAATTTGCTTACCGGGCTAAAGATTAGCATGCTTAAAATACGTAAGTCGTTTTGTTCAACAAATTTGAGTAGATAACTCATCAGTTGTTTGCATCAGAGCGACAATTTTTGAGATAGTTATTAAAACTGTTTAAAGGTTGTCAAACGTTGTTTCTCGTTGTATATCCTTTAATTCTAGAGTTAAATTGATAAATAACGTGTACGAATTTGTTTAACGCATTTGTTTTGGTTACTCGACGTCTCCGTTCTCGTGTAGCCTACATATTGCGTTTTTTTTTTTTAATTTGCTTACCGGGCTAAAGGTTAGCATGCTTAAAATACGTAAGTCGTTTTGTTCAACAAATTTAAGTAGATAACTCATCAGTTGGTTGCATCAGAGCGACAATTTTTGAGATAGTTATTAAAACTGTTTAAAGGTTGTCAAACGTTGTTTCTCGTTGTATATCCTTTAATTCTAGAGCTAAATTGATAAATAACGTGTACGAATTTGTTTAACGCATTTGTTTTGGTTACTCGACGTTTCCGTTCTCGTGTAGCTTACATATTGCGTTTTTTTTTAATTTGCTTACCGGGCTAAAGGTTAGCATGCTTAAAATACGTAAGTCGTTTTGTTCAACAAATTTAAGTAGATAACTCATCAGTTGTTTGCATCAGAGCGACAATTTTTGAGATAGTTATTAAAACTGTTTAAAGGTTGTCAAACGTTGTTTCTCGTTGTATATCCTTTAATTCTAGAATTAAATTGATAAATAACGTGTACGAATTTGTTTAACGCATTTGTTTTGGTTACTCGACGTCTCCGTTCTCGTGTAGCCTACATATTGCGTTTTTTTTTTAATTTGCTTACCGGCTAAAGGTTAGCATGCTTAAAATACGTAAGTCGTTTTGTTCAAAAATTTAAGTAGATAACTCATCAGTTGTTTGCATCAGAGCGACAATTTTTGAGATAGTTATTAAAACTGTTTAAAGGTTGTCAAACGTTGTTTCTCGTTGTATATCCTTTAATTCTAGAGTTAAATTGATAAATAACGTGTACGAATTTGTTT
This sequence comes from Eurosta solidaginis, assembly GCF_040869045.1. Classification (NCBI taxonomy): domain Eukaryota; kingdom Metazoa; phylum Arthropoda; class Insecta; order Diptera; family Tephritidae; genus Eurosta; species Eurosta solidaginis. The sequence goes on from NW_027136940.1 coordinate 427,884, forward strand.
AACGCATTTGTTTTGGTTACTCGACGTCTCCGTTCTCGTGTAGCCTACATATTGCGTTTTTTTAAATTTGCTTACCGGGCTAAAGGTTAGCATGCTTAAAATACGTAAGTCGTTTTGTTCAACAAATTTGAGTAGATAACTCAGCAGTTGTTTGCATCAGAGCGACAATTTTTGAGATAGTTATTAAACTGTTTAAAGGTTGTCAAACGTTGTTTCTCGTTGTATATCCTTTAATTGTAGAGTTAAATTGATAAATAACGTGTACGAATTTGTTTAACGCATTTGTTTTGGTTACTCGACGTCTCCGTTCTCGTGTAGCCTACATATTGCGTTTTTTTTTTTAATTTGCTTACCGGGCTAAAGGTTAGCATGCTTAAAATACGTAAGTCGTTTTGTTCAACAAATTTGAGTAGATAACTCAGCAGTTGTTTGCATCAGAGCGACAATTTTTGAGATAGTTATTAAAACTGTTTAAAGGTTGTCAAAGGTTAGCATGCTTAAAATACGCAAGTCGTTTTGTTCAACAAATTTAAGTAGATAACTCTTCAGTTGTTTGCATCAGAGCGACAATTTTTGAGATAGTTATTAGAGCTGTTTAAAGGTTGTCAAACGTTGCTTCTCGTTGTATATCCTTTAATTCTAGAGTTAAATTGATAAATAACGTGTACGAATTTGTTTAACGCATTTGTTTTGGTTACTCGACGTCTCCGTTCTCGTGTAGCCTACATATTGCGTTTTTTTTTTTAATTTGCTTACCGGGCTAAAGATTAGCATGCTTAAAATACGTAAGTCGTTTTGTTCAACAAATTTGAGTAGATAACTCATCAGTTGTTTGCATCAGAGCGACAATTTTTGAGATAGTTATTAAAACTGTTTAAAGGTTGTCAAACGTTGTTTCTCGTTGTATATCCTTTAATTCTAGAGTTAAATTGATAAATAACGTGTACGAATTTGTTTAACGCATTTGTTTTGGTTACTCGACGTCTCCGTTCTCGTGTAGCCTACATATTGCGTTTTTTTTTTAATTTGCTTACCGGGCTAAAGGTTAGCATGCTTAAAATACGTAAGTCGTTTTGTTCAACAAATTTAAGTAGATAACTCATCAGTTGTTTGCATCAGAGCGACAATTCTTGAGATAGTTATTAAAACTGTTTAAAGGTTGTCAAACGTTGTTTCTCGTTGTATATCCTTTAATTCTAGAGCTAAATTGATAAATAACGTGTACGAATTTGTTTAACGCATTTGTTTTGGTTACTCGACGTCTCCGTTCTCGTGTAGCTTACATATTGCGTTTTTTTTTTTAATTTGCTTACCGGGCTAAAGGTTAGCATGCTTAAAATACGTATGTCGTTTTGTTCAACAAATTTAAGTAGATAACTCATCAGTTGTTTGCATCAGAGCGACAATTTTTGAGATAGTTATTAAAACTGTTTAAAGGTTGTCAAACGTTGTTTCTCGTTGTATATCCTTTAATTCTAGAGTTAAATTGATAAATAACGTGTATGAATTTGTTTAACGCATTTGTTTTGGTTACTCGACGTCTCCGTTCTCGTGTAGCTTATATATTGCGTTTTTTTTTTAATTTGCTTACCGGGCTAAAGGTTAGCATGCTTAAAATACGTAAGTCGTCTTGCTCAACAAATTTAAGTAGATAACTCATCAGTTGTTTGCATCAGAGCGACAATTTTTGAGATAGTTATTAAAACTGTTTAAAGGTTGTCAAACGTTGTTTCTCGTTGTATATCCTTTAATTCTAGAGTTAAATTGATAAATAACGTGTACGAATTTGTTTAACGCATTTGTTTTGGTTACTCGACGTTTCCGTTGTCGTGTAGCCTACATATTGCGTTTTTTTTAAATTTGCTTACCGGGCTAAAGGTTAGCATGCTTAAAATACGTAAGTCGTTTTGTTCAACAAATTTGAGTAGATAACTCAGCAGTTGTTTGCATCAGAGCGACAATTTTTGAGATAGTTATTAAAACTGTTTAAAGGTTGTCAAACGTTGTTTCTCGTTGTATATCCTTTAATTCTAGAGTTAAATTGATAAATAACGTGTACGAATTTGTTTAACGCATTTGTTTTGGTTACTCGACGTCTCCGTTCTCGTGTAGCCTACATATTGCGTTTTTTTTTTAATTTGCTTACCGGGCTAAAGGTTAGCATGCTTAAAATACGTAAGTCGTTTTGTTCAACAAATTTGAATAGATAACTCAGCAGTTGTTTGCATCAGAGCGACAATTTTTGAGATAGTTGTTAAAACTGTTTAAAGGTTGTCAAACGTTGTTTCTCGTTGTATATCCTTTAATTCTAGAGTTAAATTGATAAATAACGTGTACGAATTTGTTTAACGCATTTGTTTTGGTTACTCGACGTCTCCGTTCTCGTGTACGTTCTCGTGTAGCCTACATATTGCGTTTTTTTTTTAATTTGCTTACCGGGCTAAAGGTTAGCATGCTTAAAATACGTAAGTCGTTTTGTTCAACAAATTTAAGTAGATAACTCATCAGTTGTTTGCATCAGAGCGACAATTTTTTAGATAGTTATTAAAACTGTTTAAAGGTTGTCAAACGTTGTTTCTCGTTGTATATCCTTTAATTCTAGAGTTAAATTGATAAATAACGTGTATGAATTTGTTTAACGCATTTGTTTTGGTTACTCGACGTCTCCGTTCTCGTGTAGCCTACATATTGCGTTTTTTTTTTTTTTGCTTACCGGGCTAAAGGTTAGCATGCTTAAAATACGTAAGTTGTTTTGTTAAACAAATTTAAGTAGATATCTCCTCAGTTGTTTGCATCAGAGCGACAATTTTTGAGATAGTTATTAAAACTGTTTAAAGGTTGTCAAACGTTGTTTCTCGTTGTATATCCTTTAATTCTAGAGTTAAATTGATAAATAACGTGTACGAATTTGTTTAACGCATTTGTTTTGGTTACTCGACGTCTCCGTTCTCGTGTAGCCTACATATTGCGTTTTTTTTTTAATTTGCTTACCGGGCTAAAGGTTAGCTTGCTTAAAATACGTAAGTCGTTTTGTTCAACAAATTTAAGTAGATAACTCATCAGTTGTTTGCATCAGAGCGACAGTTTTTGAGATAGTTGTTCAACAAATTTAAGTAGATAACTCATCAGTTGTTTGCATCAGAGCGACAATTTTTGAGATAGTTATTAAAACTATTTAAAGGTTGTCAAACGTTGTTTCTCGTTGTATATCCTTTAATTCTAGAGTTAAATTGATAAATAACGTGTACGAATTTGTTTAACGCATTTGTTTTGGTTACTCGACGTCTCCGTTCTCGTGTAGCCTACATATTGCGTTTTTTTTTTAATTTTCTTACCGGGCTAAAGGTTAGCATGCTTAAAATACGTAAGTCGTTTTGTTCAACAAATTTGAGTAGATAACTCAGCAGTTGTTTGCATCAGAGCGACAATTTTTGAGATAGTTATTAAAACTGTTTAAAGGTTGTCAAACGTTGTTTCTCGTTGTATATCCTTTAATTCTAGAGTTAAATTGATAAATAACGTGTACGAATTTGTTTAACGCATTTGTTTTGGTTACTCGACGTCTCCGTTCTCGTGTAGCCTACATATTGCGTTTTTTTTTTAATTTGCTTACCGGGCTAAAGGTTAGCATGCTTAAAATACGTAAGTCGTTTTGTTCAACAAATTTAAGTAGATAACTCATCAGTTGTTTGCATCAGAGCGACAATTTTTGAGATAGTTATTAAATCTGTTTAAAGGTTGTCAAACGTTGTTTCTCGTTGTATATCCTTTAATTCTAGAGTTAAATTGATAAATAACGTGTATGAATTTGTTTAACGCATTTGTTTTGGTTACTCGACGTCTCCGTTCTCGTGTAGCCTACATATTGCGTTTTTTTTTTAATTTGCTTACCGGGCTAAAGGTTAGCATGCTTAAAATACGTAAGTCGTTTTGTTCAACAAATTTAAGTAGATAACTCCTCAGTTGTTTGCATCAGAGCGACAATTTTTGAGATAGTTATTAGAGCTGTTTAAAGGTTGTCAAACGTTGCTTCTCGTTGTATATCCTTTAATTCTAGAGTTAAATTGATAAATAACGTGTACGAATTTGTTTAACGCATTTGTTTTGGTTACTCGACGTCTCCGTTCTCGTGTAGCCTACATATTGCGTTTTTTTTTTAATTTGCTTACCGGACTAAAGATTAGCATGCTTAAAATACGTAAGTCGTTTTGTTCAACAAATTTGAGTAGATAACTCATCAGTTGTTTGCATCAGAGCGACAATTTTTGAGATAGTTATTAAAACTGTTTAAAGGTTGTCAAACGTTGTTTCTCGTTGTATATCCTTTAATTTTAGAGTTAAATTGATAAATAACGTGTACGAATTTGTTTAACGCATTTGTTTTGGTTACTCGACGTCTCCGTTCTCGTGTAGCCTACATATTGCGTTTTTTTTTAATTTGCTTACCGGGCTAAAGGTTAGCATGCTTAAAATACGTAAGTCGTTTTGTTCAACAAATTTAAGTAGATAACTCTTCAGTTGTTTGCATCAGAGCGACAATTTTTGAGATAGTTATTAAAACTGTTTAAAGGTTGTCAAACGTTGTTTCTCGTTGTATATCCTTTAACTCTAGAGTTAAATTGATAAATAACGTGTACGAATTTGTTTAACGCATTTGTTTTGGTTACTCGACGTCTCCGTTCTCGTGTAGCCTACATATTGCGTTTTTTTTTTTAATTTGCTTACCGGGCTAAAGGTTAGCATGCTTAAAATACGTAAGCCGTTTTGTTCAACAAATTTAAGTAGATAACTCATCAGTTGTTTGCATCAGAGCGATAATTTTTGAGATAGTTATTAAAACTGTTTAAAGGTTGTCAAACGTTGTTTCTCGTTGTATATCCTTTAATTCTAGAGTTAAATTGATAAATAACGTGTACGAATTTGTTTAACGCATTTGTTTTGGTTACTCGACGTCTCCGTTCTCGTGTAGCCTACATATTGCGTTTTTTTTTTTAATTTGCTTAACGGGCTAAAGGTTAGCATGCTTAAAATACGTAAGTCGTTTTGTTCAACAAATTTATGTAGATAACTCATCAGTTGTTTGCATCAGAGCGACAATTTTTGAGATTGTTATTAAAACTGTTTAAAGGTTGTCAGACGTTGTTTCTCGTTGTATATCCTTTAATTCTAGAGTTAAATTGATAAATAACGTGTACGAATTTGTTTAACGCATTTGTTTTGGTTACTCGACGTCTCCGTTCTCGTGTAGCCTACATATTGCGTTTTTTTTTTAATTTGCTTACCGGGCTAAAGATTAGCATGCTTAAAATACGTAAGTCGTTTTGTTCAACAAATTTGAGTAGATAACTCATCAGTTGTTTGCATCAGAGCGACAATTTTTGAGATAGTTATTAAAACTGTTTAAAGGTTGTCAAACGTTGTTTCTCGTTGTATATCCTTTAATTCTAGAGTTAAATTGATAAATAACGTGTACGAATTTGTTTAACGCATTTGTTTTGGTTACTCGACGTCTCCGTTCTCGTGTAGCCTACATATTGCGTTTTTTTTTTAATTTGCTTACCGGGCTAAAGGTTAGCATGCTTAAAATACGTAAGTCGTTTTGTTCAACAAATTTAAGTAGATAACTCATCAGTTGGTTGCATCAGAGCGACAATTTTTGAGATAGTTATTAAAACTGTTTAAAGGTTGTCAAACGTTGTTTCTCGTTGTATATCCTTTAATTCTAGAGCTAAATTGATAAATAACGTGTACGAATTTGTTTAACGCATTTGTTTTGGTTACTCGACGTTTCCGTTCTCGTGTAGCTTACATATTGCGTTTTTTTTTTAATTTGCTTACCGGGCTAAAGGTTAGCATGCTTAAAATACGTAAGTCGTTTTGTTCAACAAATTTAAGTAGATAACTCATCAGTTGTTTGCATCAGAGCGACAATTTTTGAGATAGTTATTAAAACTGTTTAAAGGTTGTCAAACGTTGTTTCTCGTTGTATATCCTTTAATTCTAGAATTAAATTGATAAATAACGTGTACGAATTTGTTTAACGCATTTGTTTTGGTTACTCGACGTCTCCGTTCTCGTGTAGCCTACATATTGCGTTTTTTTTTTAATTTGCTTACCGGGCTAAAGGTTAGCATGCTTAAAATACGTAAGTCGTTTTGTTCAACAAATTTAAGTAGATAACTCATCAGTTGTTTGCATCAGAGCGACAATTTTTGAGATAGTTATTAAAACTGTTTAAAGGTTGTCAAACGTTGTTTCTCGTTGTATATCCTTTAATTCTAGAGTTAAATTGATAAATAACGTGTACGAATTTGTTTAACGCATTTGTTTTGGTTACTCGACGTCTCCGTTCTCGTGTAGCCTACATATTGCGTTTTTTTTTAAATTTGCTTACCGGGCTAAAGGTTAGCATGCTTAAAATACGTAAGTCGTTTTGTTCAACAAATTTGAGTAGATAACTCAGCAGTTGTTTGCATCAGAGCGACAATTTTTGAGATAGTTATTAAACTGTTTAAAGGTTGTCAAACGTTGTTTCTCGTTGTATATCCTTTAATTCTAGAGTTAAATTGATAAATAACGTGTACGAATTTGTTTAACGCATTTGTTTTGGTTACTCGACGTCTCCGTTCTCGTGTAGCCTACATATTGCGTTTTTTTTTTAATTTGCTTACCGGGCTAAAGGTTAGCATGCTTAAAATACGTAAGTCGTTTTGTTCAACAAATTTGAGTAGATAACTCAGCAGTTGTTTGCATCAGAGCGACAATTTTTGAGATAGTTATTAAAACTGTTTAAAGGTTGTCAAAGGTTAGCATGCTTAAAATACGTAAGTCGTTTTGTTCAACAAATTTAAGTAGATAACTCTTCAGTTGTTTGCATCAGAGCGACAATTTTTGAGATAGTTATTAGAGCTGTTTAAAGGTTGTCAAACGTTGCTTCTCGTTGTATATCCTTTAATTCTAGAGTTAAATTGATAAATAACGTGTACGAATTTGTTTAACGCATTTGTTTTGGTTACTCGACGTCTCCGTTCTCGTGTAGCCTACATATTGCGTTTTTTTTTTTTAATTTGCTTACCGGGCTAAAGATTAGCATGCTTAAAATACGTAAGTCGTTTTGTTCAACAAATTTGAGTAGATAACTCATCAGTTGTTTGCATCAGAGCGACAATTTTTGAGATAGTTATTAAAACTGTTTAAAGGTTGTCAAACGTTGTTTCTCGTTGTATATCCTTTAATTCTAGAGTTAAATTGATAAATAACGTGTACGAATTTGTTTAACGCATTTGTTTTGGTTACTCGACGTCTCCGTTCTCGTGTAGCCTACATATTGCGTTTTTTTTTTAATTTGCTTACCGGGCTAAAGGTTAGCATGCTTAAAATACGTAAGTCGTTTTGTTCAACAAATTTAAGTAGATAACTCATCAGTTGTTTGCATCAGAGCGACAATTTTTGAGATAGTTATTAAAACTGTTTAAAGGTTGTCAAACGTTGTTTCTCGTTGTATATCCTTTAATTCTAGAGCTAAATTGATAAATAACGTGTACGAATTTGTTTAACGCATTTGTTTTGGTTACTCGACGTCTCCGTTCTCGTGTAGCTTACATATTGCGTTTTTTTTTTTAATTTGCTTACCGGGCTAAAGGTTAGCATGCTTAAAATACGTATGTCGTTTTGTTCAACAAATTTAAGTAGATAACTCATCAGTTGTTTGCATCAGAGCGACAATTTTTGAGATAGTTATTAAAACTGTTTAAAGGTTGTCAAACGTTGTTTCTCGTTGTATATCCTTTAATTCTAGAGTTAAATTGATAAATAACGTGTACGAATTTGTTTAACGCATTTGTTTTGGTTACTCGACGTCTCCGTTCTCGTGTAGCCTACATATTGCGTTTTTTTTTAAATTTGCTTACCGGGCTAAAGGTTAGCATGCTTAAAATACGTAAGTCGTTTTGTTCAACAAATTTGAGTAGATAACTCAGCAGTTGTTTGCATCAGAGCGACAATTTTTGAGATAGTTATTAAAACTGTTTAAAGGTTGTCAAACGTTGTTTCTCGTTGTATATCCTTTAATTCTAGAGTTAAATTGATAAATAACGTGTACGAATTTGTTTAACGCATTTGTTTTGGTTACTCGACGTCTCCGTTCTCGTGTAGCCTACATATTGCGTTTTTTTTTTAATTTGCTTACCGGGCTAAAGGTTAGCATGCTTAAAATACGTAAGTCGTTTTGTTCAACAAATTTGAATAGATAACTCAGCAGTTGTTTGCATCAGAGCGACAATTTTTGAGATAGTTATTAAAACTGTTTAAAGGTTGTCAAACGTTGTTTCTCGTTGTATATCCTTTAATTCTAGAGTTAAATTGATAAATAACGTGTACGAATTTGTTTAACGCATTTGTTTTGGTTACTCGACGTCTCCGTTCTCGTGTAGCCTACATATTGCGTTTTTTTTTTAATTTGCTTACCGGGCTAAAGGTTAGCATGCTTAAAATACGTAAGTCGTTTTGTTCAACAAATTTAAGTAGATAACTCATCAGTTGTTTGCATCAGAGCGACAATTTTTTAGATAGTTATTAAAACTGTTTAAAGGTTGTCAAACGTTGTTTCTCGTTGTATATCCTTTAATTCTAGAGTTAAATTGATAAATAACGTGTATGAATTTGTTTAACGCATTTGTTTTGGTTACTCGACGTCTCCGTTCTCGTGTAGCCTACATATTGCGTTTTTTTTTAATTTGCTTACCGGGCTAAAGGTTAGCATGCTTAAAATACGTAAGTCGTTTTGTTCAACAAATTTAAGTAGATAACTCCTCAGTTGTTTGCATCAGAGCGACAATTTTTGAGATAGTTATTAGAGCTGTTTAAAGGTTGTCAAACGTTGCTTCTCGTTGTATATCCTTTAATTCTAGAGTTAAATTGATAAATAACGTGTACGAATTTGTTTAACGCATTTGTTTTGGTTACTCGACGTCTCCGTTCTCGTGTAGCCTACATATTGCGTTTTTTTTTTAATTTGCTTACCGGACTGAAGATTAGCATGCTTAAAATACGTAAGTCGTTTTGTTCAACAAATTTGAGTAGATAACTCATCAGTTGTTTGCATCAGAGCGACAATTTTTGAGATAGTTATTAAAACTGTTTAAAGGTTGTCAAACGTTGTTTCTCGTTGTATATCCTTTAATTTTAGAGTTAAATTGATAAATAACGTGTACGAATTTGTTTAACGCATTTGTTTTGGTTACTCGACGTCTCCGTTCTCGTGTAGCCTACATATTGCGTTTTTTTTTAATTTGCTTACCGGGCTAAAGGTTAGCATGCTTAAAATACGTAAGTCGTTTTGTTCAACAAATTTAAGTAGATAACTCATCAGTTGTTTGCATCAGAGCGACAATTTTTGAGATAGTTATTAAAACTGTTTAAAGGTTGTCAAACGTTGTTTCTCGTTGTATATCCATTAATTCTAGAGCTAAATTGATAAATAACGTGTACGAATTTGTTTAACGCATTTGTTTTGGTTACTCGACGTCTCCGTTCTCGTGTAGCTTACATATTGCGTTTTTTTTTTAATTTGCTTACCGGGCTAAAGGTTAGCATGCTTAAAATACGTAAGTCGTTTTGTTCAACAAATTTAAGTAGATAACTCATCAGTTGTTTGCATCAGAGCGACAATTTTTGAGATAGTTATTAAAACTATTTAAAGGTTGTCAAACGTTTTTTCTCGTTGTATATCCTTTAATTCTAGAGTTAAATTGATAAATAACGTGTACGAATTTGTTTAACGCATTTGTTTTTGTTACTCGACGTCTCCGTTCTCGTGTAGCCTACATATTGCGTTTTTTTTTTTAATTTGCTTACCGGGCTAAAGGTTAGCATGCTTAAAATACGTAAGCCGTTTTGTTCAACAAATTTAAGTAGATAACTCATCAGTTGTTTGCATCAGAGCGATAATTTTTGAGATAGTTATTAAAACTGTTTAAAGGTTGTCAAACGTTGTTTCTCGTTGTATATCCTTTAATTCTAGAGTTAAGTTGATAAATAACGTGTACGAATTTGTTTAACGCATTTGTTTTGGTTACTCGACGGCTCCGTTCTCGTGTAGCCTACATATTGCGTTTTTTTTTAATTTGCTTACCGGGCTAAAGGTTAGCATGCTTAAAATACGTAAGTTGTTTTGTTCAACAAATTTAAGTAGATAACTCCTCAGTTGTTTGCATCAGAGCGACAATTTTTGAGATAGTTATTAAAACTGTTTAAAGGTTGTCAGACGTTGTTTCTCGTTGTATATCCTTTAATTCTAGAGTTAAATTGATAAATAACGTGTACGAATTTGTTTAACGCATTTGTTTTGGTTACTCGACGTCTCCGTTCTCGTGTAGCCTACATATTGCGTTTTTTTTTTAATTTGCTTACCGGGCTAAAGGTTAGCATGCTTAAAATACGTAAGTCGTTTTGTTCAACAAATTTGAGTAGATAACTCATCAGTTGTTTGCATCAGAGCGACAATTTTTGAGATAGTTATTAAAACTGTTTAAAGGTTGTCAAACGTTGTTTCTCGTTGTATATCCTTTAATTCTAGAGTTAAATTGATAAATAACGTGTACGAATTTGTTTAACGCATTTGTTTTGGTTACTCGACGTCTCCGTTCTCGTGTAGCCTACATATTGCGTTTTTTTTTTAATTTGCTTACCGGGCTAAAGGTTAGCATGCTTAAAATACGTAAGTCGTTTTGTTCAACAAATTTAAGCAAATTAAAAAAAAAAACGCAATATGTAGGCTACACGAGAACGGAGACGTCGAGTAACCAAAACAAATGCGTTAAACAAATTCGTACACGTTATTTATCAATTTAACTCTAGAATTAAAGGATATACAACGAGAAACAACGTTTGACAACCTTTAAACAGTTTTAATAACTATCTCAAAAATTGTCGCTCTGATGCAAACAACTGCTGAGTTATCTACTCAAATTTGTTGAACAAAACGACTTACGTATTTTAAGCATGCTAACCTTTAGCCCGGTAAGCAAATTAAAAAAAAACGCAATATGTAAGCTACACGAGAACGGAGACGTCGAGTAACCAAAACAAATGCGTTAAACAAATTCGTACACGTTATTTATCAATTTAACTCTAGAATTAAAGGATATACAACGAGAAACAACGTTTGACAACCTTTAAACAGTTTTAATAACTATCTCAAAAATTGTCGCTCTGATGCAAACAACTGATGAGTTATCTACTTAAATTTGTTGAACAAAACGACTTACGTATTTTAAGCATGCTAACCTTTAGCCCGGTAAGCAAATTAAAAAAAACGCAATATGTAGGCTACACGAGAACGGAGACGTCGAGTAACCAAAACAAATGCGTTAAACAAATTCGTACACGTTATTTATCAATTTAACTCTAGAATTAAAGGATATACAACGAGAAACAACGTTTGACAACCTTTAAACAGTTTTAATAACTATCTCAAAAATTGTCGCTCTGATGCAAACAACTGATGAGTTATCTACTTAAATTTGTTGAACAAAACGACTTACGTATTTTAAGCATGCTAACCTTTAGCCCGGTAAGCAAATTAAAAAAAAAACGCAATATGTAAGCTACACGAGAACGGAGACTTCGAGTAACCAAAAGAAATGCGTTAAACAAATTCGTACACGTTATTTATCAATTTAGCTCTAGAATTAAAGGATATACAACGAGAAACAACGTTTGACAACCTTTAAACAGTTTTAATAACTATCTCAAAAATTGTTGCTCTGATGCAAACAACTGATGAGTTATCTACTTAAATTTGTTGAACAAAACGACTTACGTATTTTAAGCATGCTAACCTTTAGCCCGGTAAGCAAATTAAAAAAAAAACGCAATATGTAGGCTACACGAGAACGGAGACGTCGAGTAACCAAAACAAATGCGTTAAACAAATTCGTACACGTTATTTATCAATTTAACTCTAGAATTAAAGGATATACAACGAGAAACAACGTTTGACAACCTTTAAACAGTTTTAATAACTATCTCAAAAATTGTCGCTCTGATGCAAACAACTGATGAGTTATCTACTCAAATTTGTTGAACAAAACGACTTACGTATTTTAAGCATGCTAACCTTTAGCCCGGTAAGCAAATTAAAAAAAAAACGCAATATGTAGGCTACACGAGAACGGAGACGTCGAGTAACCAAAACAAATGCGTTAAACAAATTCGTACACGTTATTTATCAATTTAACTCTAGAATTAAAGGATATACAACGAGAAACAACGTCTGACAACCTTTAAACAGTTTTAATAACTATCTCAAAAATTGTCGCTCTGATGCAAACAACTGATGAGTTATCTACATAAATTTTTTGAACAAAACGACTTACGTATTTTAAGCATGGTAACCTTTAGCCCGTTAAGCAAATTAAAAAAAAAAACGCAATATGTAGGCTACACGAGAACGGAGACGTCGAGTAACCAAAACAAATGCGTTAAACAAATTCGTACACGTTATTTATCAATTTAACTCTAGAATTAAAGGATATACAACGAGAAACAACGTTTGACAACCTTTAAACAGTTTTAATAACTATCTCAAAAATTATCGCTCTGATGCAAACAACTGATGAGTTATCTACTTAAATTTGTTGAACAAAACGGCTTACGTATTTTAAGCATGCTAACCTTTAGCCCGGTAAGCAAATTAAAAAAAAAAAACCCAATATGTAGGCTACACGAGGACGGAGACGTCGAGTAACCAAAACAAATGCGTAAAACAAATTCGTACACGTTATTTATCAATTTAACTCTAGAATTAAAGGATATACAACGAGAAACAACGTTTGACTATAGTGTTAACTACTTTGTACTCTTTACTTTAATTTTTAAAATAATTTTAATTGAGTTTTCGTGTTAACTTAAAATTTTGAATAACTTCAAAAAAAAGAAAATTCTAATTAGTTGGAAAATATCTAAACTCAAAAATAAACAAAAATAGATTTTTATATTTAAAATCAAAATAAAAGTTTTTTAAAATATCAACTTGAATGTTGATATATCTGGCGATCCTACCAACGATCCTTCTGACCTATTCTCGATTTACGCGATAACAAAATTATGAAATTTCGCTGCTTTCGTGCATATAGATAACAATTATTTAAAGAGTGCATAATTTTGAAAGTGATAGCTAAATATGTCCTTGCATAGATTCAACTCAAATTTAACAAAATGTTTTCACTAATACGAAAAATACTACAAGTGCATTGCAATGTAGATGTGATAGCGGCATCAGCACAAAGAATACAAATTGTTAAAAAATGTACTAATCAATCTTACCATCATTTGGCCATTAAGCAAAATTGTGAAGAAATAAGTACACGAGAACAAAAAAAATTACTGGAAAATTCCAATGAACATTTATCCATCATCAGATATTTTACATTTAAGTAACATTCCATCATCGTATACTGATGAAAACATTAAAAAACTTTCACCTCTAATAACTTCGAAGTGAAAGCATTCAAATTTGTCCCCAAAAGACCGTGAAATGACGCTACTTCAACTCTCATCGCTTATCAAAGTACACAATCATCAACTTTCAGAATCGAATCATTTACGTGTCACTTTCTCCAAACTCAAAATCTAAGCTATAACTCTTTGTTGCATTAAAATCGATTCAACTGCAATACGGTGAAGAATAAATAGAACAAAACAGTGAATAACTAATCAACCAGAACCAATCTTAAAGAGACAGATCATCAAAAAAAAAATTGCTAATAAGAAATTGATACAAAAGTAACAGACGAAAAATCAAATCATTTAAAATCAGTTTTCAAAAGACTTGAAGAATATAATTTAAATATCAAACCTTCAAAATGTACTCTCGGTGTAAATAAATTAAATTTTTTAAGTTACGAAATTTCAGGCGAAGGTATTAAACCATCTCTCGATAGAATTGAAATCATAACAAATTTTGAAAAACCAATTTCTATAAATAAATTACAAAAATTTTTAGGTATGATAAATTACTATCACAGATATATTAAAATGTTAGCAACAGAACTTAGTCCTCTGCATGAAATGTTAACACATGCAATTAAAAACAAACTTAAACAATTAAATTGGACAAATGAAACCACAACAGCTTTCGAAAATGTTAAAAAACTTTTTGCCAAAAATACTTTACTTACACATTTCGACAAAAATGGTATTTTATCATTAGCAGTGGATGCATCAAATGTTGCTATTGGAGCAGTTCTTCAACAAACTAGCAATAATATACTAGAACCCTTAGCTTATTTTTCAAGAAAATTAACTACAACAGAAACTAAATATTCAACATTTGATCGTGAACTTTTGGCTATTTATAATTCAATTAAACATTTTAAACATTTTCTTGAAGGTAGAACTTTTACTATTTATACTGATCATAAACCTTTAATTCATGTTCTAAATTCTAAAGTAGATAGATCTCCTCGTCAACTACGTCACCTTGAATATATTGCTCAATTTACAAATGATATTCAATATATACGTGGAAAAGACAACATAGTTGCCGACACACTTTCCCGTATTCCAGAAATAAATGCAATTTCAACTCAAGATATAAATTTAGAAACTTTATATAAAGAACAACAAACTGATACATTTTTACAAAAAACCATTTCTGATCAAACTTCTAAAAATAATTTAAAGGAAATTCATATTCCAGTTATTAATTTAAATATATGGTGTGATGTTTCTCTACAACCTTTTCGACCTTATGTTCCACATTCTATGAGAAGAATTATATTTGACAAAATTCACTCATTATCTCATCCAAGTATAAGAACAACTAGAAAATTAATTCAAAATAAATATTATTGGCCTAACATGCGTAAAGAGATTAACGATTGGACTTCATCTTGCATCAATTGCCAAAAATCCAAAATTTCAAGACATACTAAATCTCCTATCCAAAAAATTCAAATACCATCAGGCCGTTTTGAACATATTCATATGGATATTGTTGGACCTCTTCCAGTTTCAAATGGAAATTGTTATATTTTAACAATTATTGACAGATTTTCACGTTGGCCTGAAGCTTATCCGCTTAAAGATATTTCAACAAATACTATAGTAAAAACTTTTATTCAAAATTATATACCACGATTTGGTATACCATTAAATATTACAGTAGATCAAGGTTCACAATTCACCTCAAAATTTTTTACAGAATTAACTAAACTTTTAGGTTCTCATAAAATTCATACATCTCCTTACCATCCCCAAGCAAATGGCATGATAGAGAGATTTCATCGAACTTTAAAAGCAGCAATTATAGCATCAAACGACTCGGTTCATTGGTCTGACATTTTACCATTCATTCTACTTGGTTTACGAACTTCTATTAAAGAAGATTTAAAATGTTCATCTGCTGAACTTGTTTATGGCCAAACACTTAGAATACCTGGTGAATTAATTATTTCAAATAGTAATAAAGAACATGATTTTTCTAATGACGCTCTTCATAAAATAAGAGAATATTTTTCACTTGTTCGTTCTAAAGTTTTTCATCATAACAAAGAAAATGTTTTCGTTCCTAAACAATTAGAAAATTGTGAGTATGTTTTTGTTAAAGTTCTTCGTAAATCTAATTTAGAATCACCTTATGAAGGACCTTTTAAAGTTATATCTAAGAAACATAAAACATTTACAATTCAATACAATAATACTATTAAAAATATTTCAATTGATTTACTTAAACCAGCAAACATACTTATTAACATTAATTTAAATACAAATACATTAAGCAACAAAAAACAAAAAAAGGTTACATTTAATATTAATTAATAATTTGTTTGTTTCAAATTTTCTTGGAGGGGGAGTAAATATAGTGTTAACTACTTTGTACTCTTTACTTTAATTTTTAAAATAATTTTAATTGAGTTTTCGTGTAAGCAAATTAAAAAAAAAAAACCCAATATGTAGGCTACACGAGGACGGAGACGTCGAGTAACCAAAACAAATGCGTAAAACAAATTCGTACACGTTATTTATCAATTTAACAACAACGACAATTTTTGGATAGTTATTAAAACTGTTTAAAGGTTGTCAAACGTTGTTTCTCGTTGTATATCCTTTAATTCTAGAGTTAAATTGATAAATAACGTGTACGAATTTGTTTAACGCATTTGCTTTGGTTACTCGACGTCTCCGTTCTCGTGTAGCCTGCATATTGCGTTTTTTTTTAATTTGCTTACCGGGCTAAAGGTTAGCATGCTTAAAATACGTAAGTCGTTTTGCTCAACAAATTTAAGTAGATAACTCATCAGTTGTTTGCATCAGAGCGACAATTTTTGAGATAGTTATTAAAACTGTTTAAAGGTTGTCAAACGTTGTTTCTCGTTGTATATCCTTTAATTCTAGAGTTAAATTGATAAATAACGTGTATGAATTTGTTTAACGCATTTGTTTTGGTTACTCGACGTCTCCGTTCTCGTGTAGCCTACATATTGCGTTTTTTTTTTAATTTGCTTACCGGGCTAAAGGTTAGCATGCTTAAAATACGTAAGTTGTTTTGTTAAACAAATTTAAGTAGATATCTCCTCAGTTGTTTGCATCAGAGCGACAATTTTTGAGATAGTTATTAAAACTGTTTAAAGGTTGTCAAACGTTGTTTCTCGTTGTATATCCTTTAATTCTAGAGTTAAATTGATAAATAACGTGTACGAATTTGTTTAACGCATTTGTTTTGGTTACTCGACGTCTCCGTTCTCGTGTAGCCTACATATTGCGTTTTTTTTTTAATTTGCTTACCGGGCTAAAGGTTAGCTTGTTTAAAATACGTAAGTCGTTTTGTTCAACAAAACTCATCAGTTGCTTGCATCAGAGCGACAATTTTTGAGATAGTTATTAAAACTGTTTAAAGGTTGTCAAACGTTGTTTCTCGTTGTATATCCTTTAATTCTAGAGTTAAATTGATAAATAACGTGTACGAATTTGTTTAACGCATTTGTTTTGGTTACTCGACGTCTCCGTTCTCGTGTAGCCTACATATTGCGTTTTTTTTTTAATTTGCTTACCGGGCTAAAGGTTAGCATGCTTAAAATACGTAAGTCGTTTTGTTCAACAAATTTAAGTAGATAAGTTGTTTTGTTCAACAAATTTAAGTAGATAACTCCTCAGTTGTTTGCATCAGAGCGACAATTTTTGAGATAGTTATTAAAACTCTTTAAAGGTTGTCAAACGTTGTTTCTCGTTGTATATCCTTTAATTCTAGAGTTAAATTGATAAATAACGTGTACGAATTTGTTTAACGCATTTGTTTTGGTTACTCGACGGCTCCGTTCTCGTGTAGCCTACATATTGCGTTTTTTTTTAATTTGCTTACCGGGCTAAAGGTTAGCATGCTTAAAATACGTAAGTCGTTTTGTTCAACAAATTTAAGTAGATAACTCATCAGCTGTTGGCATCAGAGCGACAATTTTTGAGATAGTTATTAAAACTGTTTAAAGGTTGTCAAACGTTGTTTCTCGTTGTATATGCTTTAATTCTAGAGTTAAATTGATAAATAACGTGTACGAATTTGTTTAACGCATTTGTTTTGGTTACTCGACGTCTCCGTTCTCGTGTAGTCTACATATTGCGTTTTTTTTTTTAATTTGCTACCGGGCTAAAGGTTAGCATGCTTAAAATACGTAAGCCGTTTTGTTCAACAAATTTAAGTAGATAACTCATCAGTTGTTTGCATCAGAGCGACAATTTTTGAGATAGTTATTAAAACTGTTTAAAGGTTGTCAGACGTTGTTTCTCGTTGTATATCCTTTAATTCTAGAGTTAAATTGATAAATAACGTGTACGAATTTGTTTAACGCATTTGTTTTGGTTACTCGACGTCTCCGTTCTCGTGTAGCCTACATATTGCGTTTTTTTTTTAATTTGCTTACCGGGCTAAAGGTTAGCATGCTTAAAATACGTAAGTCGTTTTGTTCAACAAATTTGAGTAGATAACTCATCAGTTGTTTGCATCAGAGCGACAATTTTTGAGATAGTTATTAAAACTGTTTAAAGGTTGTCAAACGTTGTTTCTCGTTGTATATCCTTTAATTCTAGAGTTAAATTGATAAATAACGTGTACGAATTTGTTTAACGCATTTGTTTTGGTTACTCGACGTCTCCGTTCTCGTGTAGCCTACATATTGCGTTTTTTTTTTAATTTGCTTACCGGGCTAAAGGTTAGCATGCTTAAAATACGTAAGTCGTTTTGTTCAACAAATTTAAGTAGATAACTCATCAGTTGTTTGCATCAGAGCGACAATTTTTGAGATAGTTATTAAAACTGTTTAAAGGTTGTCAAACGTTGTTTCTCGTTGTATATCCTTTAATTCTAGAGCTAAATTGATAAATAACGTGTACGAATTTGTTTAACGCATTTGTTTTGGTTACTCGACGTCTCCGTTCTCGTGTAGCTTACATATTGCGTTTTTTTTTTTAATTTGCTTACCGGGCTAAAGGTTAGCATGCTTAAAATACGTAAGTCGTTTTGTTCAACAAATTTAAGTAGATAACTCATCAGTTGTTTGCATCAGAGCGACAATTTTTGAGATAGTTATTAAAACTGTTTAAAGGTTGTCAAACGTTGTTTCTCGTTGTATATCCTTTAATTCTAGAGTTAAATTGATAAATAACGTGTACGAATTTGTTTAACGCATTTGTTTTGGTTACTCGACGTCTCCGTTCTCGTGTAGCCTACATATTGCGTTTTTTTTTTAATTTGCTTACCGGGCTAAAGGTTAGCATGCTTAAAATACGTAAGTCGTTTTGTTCAACAAATTTAAGTAGATAACTCATCAGTTGTTTGCATCAGAGCGACAATTTTTGAGATAGTTATTAAAACTGTTTAAAGGTTGCCAAACGTTGTTTCTCGTTGTATATCCTTTAATTCTAGAGTTAAATTGATAAATAACGTGTACGAATTTGTTTAACGCATTTGTTTTGGTTACTCGACGTCTCCGTTCTCGTGTAGCTTACATATTGCGTTTTTTTTAAATTTGCTTACCGGGCTAAAGGTTAGCATGCTTAAAATACGTAAGTCGTTTTGTTCAACAAATTTGAGTAGATAACTCAGCAGTTGTTTGCATCAGAGCGACAATTTTTGAGATAGTTATTAAAACTGTTTAAAGGTTGTCAAACGTTGTTTCTCGTTGTATATCCTTTAATTCTAGAGTTAAATTGATAAATAACGTGTACGAATTTGTTTAACGCATTTGTTTTGGTTACTCGGCGTCTCCGTTCTCGTGTAGCCTACATATTGCGTTTTTTTTTTAATTTGCTTACCGGGCTAAAGGTTAGCATGCTTAAAATACGTAAGTCGTTTTGTTCAACAAATTTGAGTAGATAACTCAGCAGTTGTTTGCATCAGAGCGACAATTTTTGAGATAGTTATTAAAACTGTTTAAAGGTTGTCAAACGTTGTTTCTCGTTGTATATCCTTTAATTCTAGAGTTAAATTGATAAATAACGTGTACGAATTTGTTTAACGCATTTGTTTTGGTTACTCGACGTCTCCGTTCTCGTGTAGCCTACATATTGCGTTTTTTTTTTAATTTGCTTACCGGGCTAAAGGTTAGCATGCTTAAAATACGTAAGTTGTTTTGTTAAACAAATTTAAGTAGATATCTCCTCAGTTGTTTGCATCAGAGCGACAATTTTTGAGATAGTTATTAAAACTGTTTAAAGGTTGTCAAACGTTGTTTCTCGTTGTATATCCTTTAATTCTAGAGTTAAATTGATAAATAACGTGTACGAATTTGTTTAACGCATTTGTTTTGGTTACTCGACGTCTCCGTTCTCGTGTAGCCTACATATTGCGTTTTTTTTTTAATTTGCTTACCGGGCTAAAGGTTAGCATGCTTAAAATACGTAAGTCGTTTTGTTCAACAAATTTGAGTAGATAACTCAGCAGTTGTTTGCATCAGAGCGACAATTTTTGAGATAGTTATTAAAACTGTTTAAAGGTTGTCAAACGTTGTTTCTCGTTGTATATCCTTTAATTCTAGAGTTAAATTGATAAATAACGTGTACGAATTTGTTTAACGCATTTGTTTTGGTTACTCGACGTCTCCGTTCTCGTGTAGCCTACATATTGCGTTTTTTTTTAATTTGCTTACCGGGCTAAAGGTTAGCATGCTTAAAATACGTAAGTCGTTTTGTTCAACAAATTTAAGTAGATAACTCATCAGTTGTTTGCATCAGAGCGACAATTTTTGAGATAGTTATTAAAACTGTTTAAAGGTTGTCAAACGTTGTTTCTCGTTGTATATCCTTTAATTCTAGAGTTAAATTGATAAATAACGTGTATGAATTTGTTTAACGCATTTGTTTTGGTTACTCGACGTCTCCGTTCTCGTGTAGCCTACATATTGCGTTTTTTTTTTAATTTACTTACCGGGCTAAAGGTTAGCATGCTTAAAATACGTAAGTTGTTTTGTTAAACAAATTTAAGTAGATATCTCCTCAGTTGTTTGCATCAGAGAGACAATTTTTGAGATATTTATTAAAACTGTTTAAAGGTTGTCAACCGTTGTTTCTCATTGTATATCCTTTAATTCTAGAGTTAAATTGATAAATAACGTGTACGAATTTGTTTAACGCATTTGTTTTGGTTACTCGACGTCTCCGTTCTCGTGTAGCCTACATATTGCGTTTTTTTTGTAATTTGCTTACCGGGCTAAAGGTTAGCTTGCTTAAAATACGTAAGTCGTTTTGTTCAACAAATTTAAGTAGATAACTCATCAGTTGTTTGCATCATAGCGACAATTTTTGAGATAGTTATTAAAACTGTTTAAAGGTTGTAAAACGTTGTTTCTCGTTGTATATCCTTTAATTCTAGAGTTAAATTGATAAATAACGTGTACGAATTTGTTTAACGCATTTGTTTTGGTTACTCGACGTCTCCGTTCTCGTGTAGCCTACATATTGCGTTTTTTTTTTAATTTGCTTACCGGGCTAAAGGTTAGCATGCTTAAAATACGTAAGTCGTTTTGTTCAACAAATTTGTATTGATAACTCATCAGTTGTTTGCATCAGAGCGACAATTTTTGAGATAGTTATTAAAACTGTTTAAAGGTTGTCAAACGTTGTTTCTCGTTGTATATCCTTTAATTCTAGAGTTAAATTGATAAATAACGTATACGAATTTGTTTAACGCATTTGTTTTGGTTACTCGACGTCTCCGTTCTCGTGTAGCCTACATATTGCGTTTTTTTTTTAATTTGCTTACCGGGCTAAAGGTTAACATGCTTAAAATACGTAAGTCGTTTTGTTCAACAAATTTGAGTAGATAACTCAGCAGTTGTTTGCATCAGAGCGACAATTTTTGAGATAGTTATTAAAACTGTTTAAAGGTTGTCAAACGTTGTTTCTCGTTGTATATCCTTTAATTCTAGAGTTAAATTGATAAATAACGTGTACGAATTTGTTTAACGCATTTGTTTTGGTTACTCGACGTCTCCGTTCTCGTGTAGCCTACATATTGCGTTTTTTTTTTTAATTTGCTTACCGGGCTAAAGGTTAGCATGCTTAAAATACGTAAGTCGTTTTGTTCAACAAATTTAAGTAGATAACTCATCAGTTGTTTGCATCAGAGCGACAATTTTTGAGATAGTTATTGAAACTGTTTAAAGGTTGTCAAACGTTGTTTCTCGTTGTATATCCTTTAATTCTAGAGTTAAATTGATAAATAACGTGTACGAATTTGTTTAACGCATTTGTTTTGGTTACTCGACGGCTCCGTTCTCGTGTAGCCTACATATTGCGTTTTTTTTTTTAATTTGCTTACCGGGCTAAAGGTTAGCATGCTTTAAATACGTAAGTTGTTTTGTTCAACAAATTTAAGTAGATAACTCATCAGTTGTTTGCATCAGAGCGAGAATTTTTGAGATAGTTATTAAAACTGTTTAAAGGTTGTCAAACGTTGTTTCTCGTTGTATATCCTTTAATTCTAGAGTTAAATTGATAAATAACGTGTTCGAATTTGTTTAACGCATTTGTTTTGGTTACTCGACGTCTCCGTTCTCGTGTAGCCTACATATTGCGTTTTTTTTTAATTTGCTTACCGGGCTAAAGGTTAGCATGCTTAAAATACGTAAGTTGTTTTGTTCAACAAATTTAAGTAGATAACTCCTCAGTTGTTTGCATCAGAACGACAATTTTTGAGATAGTTATTAAAACTGTTTAAAGGTTGTCAAACGTTGTTTCTCGTTGTATATCCTTTAATTCTAGAGTTAAATTGATAAATAGCGTGTACGAATTTTTTTAACGCATTTGTTTTGGTTACTCGACGGCTCCGTTCTCGTGTAGCCTACATATTGCGTTTTTTTTTTTAATTTGCTTACCGGGCTAAAGGTTAGCATGCTTAAAATACGTAAGTCGTTTTGTTCAACAAATTTAAGTAGATAACTCATCAGCTGTTTGCATCAGAGCGACAATTTTTGAGATAGTTATTAAAACTGTTTAAAGGTTGTCAAACGTTGTTTCTCGTTGTATATGCTTTAATTCTAGAGTTAAATTGATAAATAACGTGTACGAATTTGTTTAACGCATTTGTTTTGGTTACTCGACGTCTCCGTTTTCGTGTAGTCTACATATTGCGTTTTTTTTTTAATTTGCTTACCGGGCTAAAGGTTAGCATGCTTAAAATACGTAAGTCGTTTTGTTCAACAAATTTAAGTAGATAACTCATCAGTTGTTTGCATCAGAGCGACAATTTTTGAGATAGTTATTAAAACTGTTTAAAGGTTGTCAAACGTTGTTTCTCGTTGTATATCCTTTAATTCTAGAGCTAAATTGATAAATAACGTGTACGAATTTGTTTAACGCATTTGTTTTGGTTACTCGACGTCTCCGTTCTCGTGTAGCTTACATATTGCGTTTTTTTTTTTAATTTGCTTACCGGGCTAAAGGTTAGCATGCTTAAAATACGTAAGTCGTTTTGTTCAACAAATTTAAGTAGATAACTCATCAGTTGTTTGCATCAGAGCGACAATTTTTGAGATAGTTATTAAAACTGTTTAAAGGTTGTCAAACGTTGTTTCTCGTTGTATATCCTTTAATTCTAGAGTTAAATTGATAAATAACGTGTACGAATTTGTTTAACGCATTTGTTTTGGTTACTCGACGTCTCCGTTCTCGTGTAGCCTACATATTGCGTTTTTTTTTTAATTTGCTTACCGGGCTAAAGGTTAGCATGCTTAAAATACGTAAGTCGTTTTGTTCAACAAATTTAAGTAGATAACTCATCAGTTGTTTGCATCAGAGCGACAATTTTTGAGATAGTTATTAAAACTGTTTAAAGGTTGCCAAACGTTGTTTCTCGTTGTATATCCTTTAATTCTAGAGTTAAATTGATAAATAACGTGTACGAATTTGTTTAACGCATTTGTTTTGGTTACTCGACGTCTCCGTTCTCGTGTAGCTTACATATTGCGTTTTTTTTAAATTTGCTTACCGGGCTAAAGGTTAGCATGCTTAAAATACGTAAGTCGTTTTGTTCAACAAATTTGAGTAGATAACTCAGCAGTTGTTTGCATCAGAGCGACAATTTTTGAGATAGTTATTAAAACTGTTTAAAGGTTGTCAAACGTTGTTTCTCGTTGTATATCCTTTAATTCTAGAGTTAAATTGATAAATAACGTGTACGAATTTGTTTAACGCATTTGTTTTGGTTACTCGGCGTCTCCGTTCTCGTGTAGCCTACATATTGCGTTTTTTTTTTAATTTGCTTACCGGGCTAAAGGTTAGCATGCTTAAAATACGTAAGTCGTTTTGTTCAACAAATTTGAGTAGATAACTCAGCAGTTGTTTGCATCAGAGCGACAATTTTTGAGATAGTTATTAAAACTGTTTAAAGGTTGTCAAACGTTGTTTCTCGTTGTATATCCTTTAATTCTAGAGTTAAATTGATAAATAACGTGTACGAATTTGTTTAACGCATTTGTTTTGGTTACTCGACGTCTCCGTTCTCGTGTAGCCTACATATTGCGTTTTTTTTTTAATTTGCTTACCGGGCTAAAGGTTAGCATGCTTAAAATACGTAAGTTGTTTTGTTAAACAAATTTAAGTAGATATCTCCTCAGTTGTTTGCATCAGAGCGACAATTTTTGAGATAGTTATTAAAACTGTTTAAAGGTTGTCAAACGTTGTTTCTCGTTGTATATCCTTTAATTCTAGAGTTAAATTGATAAATAACGTGTACGAATTTGTTTAACGCATTTGTTTTGGTTACTCGACGTCTCCGTTCTCGTGTAGCCTACATATTGCGTTTTTTTTTTAATTTGCTTACCGGGCTAAAGGTTAGCATGCTTAAAATACGTAAGTCGTTTTGTTCAACAAATTTGAGTAGATAACTCAGCAGTTGTTTGCATCAGAGCGACAATTTTTGAGATAGTTATTAAAACTGTTTAAAGGTTGTCAAACGTTGTTTCTCGTTGTATATCCTTTAATTCTAGAGTTAAATTGATAAATAACGTGTACGAATTTGTTTAACGCATTTGTTTTGGTTACTCGACGTCTCCGTTCTCGTGTAGCCTACATATTGCGTTTTTTTTTAATTTGCTTACCGGGCTAAAGGTTAGCATGCTTAAAATACGTAAGTCGTTTTGTTCAACAAATTTAAGTAGATAACTCATCAGTTGTTTGCATCAGAGCGACAATTTTTGAGATAGTTATTAAAACTGTTTAAAGGTTGTCAAACGTTGTTTCTCGTTGTATATCCTTTAATTCTAGAGTTAAATTGATAAATAACGTGTATGAATTTGTTTAACGCATTTGTTTTGGTTACTCGACGTCTCCGTTCTCGTGTAGCCTACATATTGCGTTTTTTTTTTAATTTACTTACCGGGCTAAAGGTTAGCATGCTTAAAATACGTAAGTTGTTTTGTTAAACAAATTTAAGTAGATATCTCCTCAGTTGTTTGCATCAGAGAGACAATTTTTGAGATATTTATTAAAACTGTTTAAAGGTTGTCAACCGTTGTTTCTCATTGTATATCCTTTAATTCTAGAGTTAAATTGATAAATAACGTGTACGAATTTGTTTAACGCATTTGTTTTGGTTACTCGACGTCTCCGTTCTCGTGTAGCCTACATATTGCGTTTTTTTTTTAATTTGCTTACCGGGCTAAAGGTTAGCTTGCTTAAAATACGTAAGTCGTTTTGTTCAACAAATTTAAGTAGATAACTCATCAGTTGTTTGCATCATAGCGACAATTTTTGAGATAGTTATTAAAACTGTTTAAAGGTTGTAAAACGTTGTTTCTCGTTGTATATCCTTTAATTCTAGAGTTAAATTGATAAATAACGTGTACGAATTTGTTTAACGCATTTGTTTTGGTTACTCGACGTCTCCGTTCTCGTGTAGCCTACATATTGCGTTTTTTTTTTAATTTGCTTACCGGGCTAAAGGTTAGCATGCTTAAAATACGTAAGTCGTTTTGTTCAACAAATTTGTATTGATAACTCATCAGTTGTTTGCATCAGAGCGACAATTTTTGAGATAGTTATTAAAACTGTTTAAAGGTTGTCAAACGTTGTTTCTCGTTGTATATCCTTTAATTCTAGAGTTAAATTGATAAATAACGTATACGAATTTGTTTAACGCATTTGTTTTGGTTACTCGACGTCTCCGTTCTCGTGTAGCCTACATATTGCGTTTTTTTTTTAATTTGCTTACCGGGCTAAAGGTTAACATGCTTAAAATACGTAAGTCGTTTTGTTCAACAAATTTGAGTAGATAACTCAGCAGTTGTTTGCAACAGAGCGACAATTTTTGAGATAGTTATTAAAACTGTTTAAAGGTTGTCAAACGTTGTTTCTCGTTGTATATCCTTTAATTCTAGAGTTAAATTGATAAATAACGTGTACGAATTTGTTTAACGCATTTGTTTTGGTTACTCGACGTCTCCGTTCTCGTGTAGCCTACATATTGCGTTTTTTTTTTTAATTTGCTTACCGGGCTAAAGGTTAGCATGCTTAAAATACGTAAGTCGTTTTGTTCAACAAATTTAAGTAGATAACTCATCAGTTGTTTGCATCAGAGCGACAATTTTTGAGATAGTTATTGAAACTGTTTAAAGGTTGTCAAACGTTGTTTCTCGTTGTATATCCTTTAATTCTAGAGTTAAATTGATAAATAACGTGTACGAATTTGTTTAACGCATTTGTTTTGGTTACTCGACGGCTCCGTTCTCGTGTAGCCTACATATTGCGTTTTTTTTTTAATTTGCTTACCGGGCTAAAGGTTAGCATGCTTTAAATACGTAAGTTGTTTTGTTCAACAAATTTAAGTAGATAACTCATCAGTTGTTTGCATCAGAGCGACAATTTTTGAGATAGTTATTAAAACTGTTTAAAGGTTGTCAAACGTTGTTTCTCGTTGTATATCCTTTAATTCTAGAGTTAAATTGATAAATAACGTGTACGAATTTGTTTAACGCATTTGTTTTGGTTACTCGACGTCTCCGTTCTCGTGTAGCCTACATATTGCGTTTTTTTTTTTAATTTGCTTACCGGGCTAAAGGTTAGCATGCTTAAAATACGTAAGTCGTTTTGTTCAACAAATTTAAGTAGATAACTCATCAGCTGTTTGCATCAGAGCGACAATTTTTGAGATAGTTATTAAAACTGTTTAAAGGTTGTCAAACGTTGTTTCTCGTTGTATATGCTTTAATTCTAGAGTTAAATTGATAAATAACGTGTACGAATTTGTTTAACGCATTTGTTTTGGTTACTCGACGTCTCCGTTTTCGTGTAGTCTACATATTGCGTTTTTTTTTTAATTTGCTTACCGGGCTAAAGGTTAGCATGCTTAAAATACGTAAGCCGTTTTGTTCAACAAATTTAAGTAGATAACTCATCAGTTGTTTGCATCAGAGCGACAATTTTTGAGATAGTTATTAAAACTGTTTAAAGGTTGTCAGACGTTGTTTCTCGTTG
This sequence comes from Eurosta solidaginis, assembly GCF_040869045.1. Classification (NCBI taxonomy): domain Eukaryota; kingdom Metazoa; phylum Arthropoda; class Insecta; order Diptera; family Tephritidae; genus Eurosta; species Eurosta solidaginis. The sequence goes on from NW_027136940.1 coordinate 454,848, forward strand.
TATATCCTTTAATTCTAGAGTTAAATTGATAAATAACGTGTACGGATTTGTTTAACGCATTTGTTTTGGTTACTCGACGTCTCCGTTCTCGTGTAGCCTACATATTGCGTTTTTTTTTTAATTTGCTTACCGGGCTAAAGGTTAGCATGCTTAAAATACGTAAGTCGTTTTGTTCAACAAATTTGAGTAGATAACTCATCAGTTGTTTGCATCAGAGCGACAATTTTTGAGATAGTTATTAAAACTGTTTAAAGGTTGTCAAACGTTGTTTCTCGTTGTATATCCTTTAATTCTAGAGTTAAATTGATAAATAACGTGTACGAATTTGTTTACCGCATTTGTTTTGGTTACTCGACGTCTCCGTTCTCGTGTAGCCTACATATTGCGTTTTTTTTTTTAATTTGCTTACCGGGCTAAAGGTTAGCATGCTTAAAATACGTAAGTCGTTTTGTTCAACAAATTTAAGTAGATAACTCATCAGTTGTTTGCATCAGAGCGACAATTTTTGAGATAGTTATTAAAACTGTTTAAAGGTTGTCAAACGTTGTTTCTCGTTGTATATCCTTTAATTCTAGAGCTAAATTGATAAATAACGTGTACGAATTTGTTTAACGCATTTGTTTTGGTTACTCGACGTCTCCGTTCTCGTGTAGCTTACATATTGCGTTTTTTTTTTTTAATTTGCTTACCGGGCTAAAGGTTAGCATGCTTAAAATACGAAAGTCGTTTTGTTCAACAAATTTAAGTAGATAACTCATCAGTTGTTTGCATCAGAGCGACAATTTTTGAGATAGTTATTAAAACTGTTTAAAGGTTGTCAAACGTTGTTTCTCGTTGTATATCCTTTAATTCTAGAGTTAAATTGATAAATAACGTGTACGAATTTGTTTAACGCATTTGTTTTGGTTACTCGACGTCTCCGTTCTCGTGTAGCCTACATATTGCGTTTTTTTTTTTAATTTGCTTACCGGGCTAAAGGTTAGCATGCTTAAAATACGTAAGTCGTTTTGTTCAACAAATTTAAGTAGATAACTCATCAGTTGTTTGCATCAGAGCGACAATTTTTGAGATAGTTATTAAAACTGTTTAAAGGTTGTCAAACGTTGTTTCTCGTTGTATATCCTTTAATTCTAAAGTTAAATTGATAAATAACGTGTACGAATTTGTTTAACGCATTTGTTTTGATTACTCGACGTCTCCGTTCTCGTGTAGCTTACATATTGCGTTTTTTTTAAATTTGCTTACCGGGCTAAAGGTTAGCATGCTTAAAATACGTAAGTCGTTTTGTTCAACAAATTTGAGTAGATAACTCAGCAGTTGTTTGCATCAGAGCGACAATTTTTGAGATAGTTATTAAAACTGTTTAAAGGTTGTCAAACGTTGTTTCTCGTTGTATATCCTTTAATTCTAGAGTTAAATTGATAAATAACGTGTACGAATTTGTTTAACGCATTTGTTTTGGTTACTCGGCGTCTCCGTTCTCGTGTAGCCTACATATTGCGTTTTTTTTTTAATTTGCTTACCGGGCTAAAGGTTAGCATGCTTAAAATACGTAAGTCGTTTTGTTCAACAAACTTGAGTAGATAACTCAGCAGTTGTTTGCATCAGAGCGACAATTTTTGAGATAGTTATTAAAACTGTTTAAAGGTTGTCAAACGTTGTTTCTCGTTGTATATCCTTTAATTCTAGAGTTAAATTGATAAATAACGTGTACGAATTTGTTTAACGCATTTGTTTTGGTTACTCGACGTCTCCGTTCTCGTGTAGCCTACACATTGCGTTTTTTTTTTTTTAATTTGCTTACCGGGCTAAAGGTTAGCATGCTTAAAATACGTAAGTCGTTTTGTTCAACAAATTTAAGTAGATAACTCATCAGTTGTTTGCATCAGAGCGACAATTTTTGAGATAGTTATTAAAACTGTTTAAAGGTTGTCAAACGTTGTTTCTCGTTGTATATCCTTTAATTCTAGAGTTAAATTGATAAATAACGTGTATGAATTTGTTTAACGCATTTGTTTTGGTTACTCGACGTCTCCGTTCTCGTGTAGCCTACATATTGCGTTTTTTTTTAATTTGCTTACCGGGCTAAAGGTTAGCATGCTTAAAATACGTAAGTTGTTTTGTTAAACAAATTTAAGTAGATATCTCCTCAGTTGTTTGCATCAGAGCGACAATTTTTGAGATAGTTATTAAAACTGTTTAAAGGTTGTCAAACGTTGTTTCTCGTTGTATATCCTTTAATTCTAGAGTTAAATTGATAAATAACGTGTACGAATTTGTTTAACGCATTTGTTTTGGTTACTCGACGTCTCCGTTCTCGTGTAGCCTACATATTGCGTTTTTTTTTTAATTTTCTTACCGGGCTAAAGGTTAGCTTGCTTAAAATACGTAAGTCGTTTTGTTCAACAAATTTAAGTAGATAACTCATCAGTTGTTTGCATCAGAGCGACAATTTTTGAGATAGTTATTAAAACTGTTTAAAGGTTGTCAAACGTTGTTTCTCGTTGTATATCCTTTAATTCTAGAGTTAAATTGATAAATAACGTGTACGAATTTGTTTAACGCATTTGTTTTGGTTACTCGACGTCTCCGTTCTCGTGTAGCCTACATATTGGGTTTTTTTTTTTAATTTGCTTACCGGGCTAAAGGTTAGCATGCTTAAAATACGTAAGTCGTTTTGTTCAACAAATTTAAGTAGATAACTCATCAGTTGTTTGCATCAGAGCGACAATTTTTGAGATAGTTATTAAAACTGTTTAAAGGTTGTAAAACGTTGTTTCTCGTTGTATATCCTTTAATTCTAGAGTTAAATTGATAAATAACGTGTAGGAATTTGTTTAACGCATTTGTTTTGGTTACTCGACGTCTCCGTTCTCGTGTAGCCTACATATTGCGTTTTTTTTTAAATTTGCTTACCGGGCTAAAGGTTAGCATGCTTAAAATACGTAAGTCGTTTTGTTCAACAAATTTGAGTAGATAACTCATCAGTTGTTTGCATCAGAGCGACAATTTTTGAGATAGTTATTAAAACTGTTTAAAGGTTGTCAAACGTTGTTTCTCGTTGTATATCCTTTAATTCTAGAGTTAAATTGATAAATAACGTGTACGAATTTGTTTAACGTATTTGTTTTGGTTACTCGACGGCTCCGTTCTCGTGTAGCCTACATATTGCGTTTTTTTTTTAATTTGCTTACCGGGCTAAAGGTTAGCATGCTTAAAATACGTAAGTCGTTTTGTTCAACAAATTTAAGTAGATAACTCATCAGCTGTTTGCATCAGAGCGACAATTTTTGAGATAGTTATTAAAACTGTTTAAAGGTTGTCAAACGTTGTTTCTCGTTGTATATCCTTTAATTCTAGAGTTAAATTGATAAATAACGTGTACGAATTTGTTTAACGCATTTGTTTTGGTTACTCGACGGCTCCGTTCTCGTGTAGTCTACATATTGCGTTTTTTTTTTAATTTGCTTACCGGGCTAAAGGTTAGCATGCTTAAAATACGTAAGTCGTTTTGTTCAACAAATTTAAGTAGATAACTCATCAGTTGTTTGCATCAGAGCGACAATTTTTGAGATAGTTATTAAAACTGTTTAAAGGTTGTCAAACGTTGTTTCTCGTTGTATATCCTTTAATTCTAGAGTTAAATTGATAAATAACGTGTACGAATTTGTTTAACGCATTTGTTTTGGTTATTCGACGTCTCCGTTCTCGTGTAGCCTACATATTGCGTTTTTTTTTTAATTTGCTTACCGGGCTAAAGGTTAGCATGCTTAAAATACGTAAGTCGTTTTGTTCAACAAATTTAAGTAGATAACTCCTCAGTTGTTTGCATCAGAGCGACAATTTTTGAGATAGTTATTAAAACTGTTTAAAGGTTGTCAAACGTTGTTTCTCGTTGTATATCCTTTAATTCTAGAGTTAAATTGATAAATAACGTGTACGAATTTGTTTAACGCATTTGTTTTGGTTACTCGACGTCTCCGTTCTCGTGTAGCCTACATATTGCGTTTTTTTTTTAATTTGCTTACCGGGCTAAAGGTTAGCATGCTTAAAATACGTAAGTCGTTTTGTTCAACAAATTTAAGTAGATAACTCATCAGTTGTTTGCATCAGAGCGACAATTTTTGAGATAGTTATTAAAACTGTTTAAAGGTTGTCAAACGTTGTTTCTCGTTGTATATCCTTTAATTCTAGAGTTAAATTGATAAATAACGTGTACGAATTTGTTTAACGCATTTGTTTTTGTTACTCGACGTCTCCGTTCTCGTGTAGCCTACATATTGGGTTTTTTTTTTAATTTGCTTACCGGGCTAAAGGTTAGCATGCTTAAAATACGTAAGTCGTTTTGTTCAACAAATTTAAGTAGATAACTCATCAGTTGTTTGCATCAGAGCGACAATTTTTGAGATAGTTATTAAAACTGTTTAAAGGTTGTAAAACGTTGTTTCTCGTTGTATATCCTTTAATTCTAGAGTTAAATTGATAAATAACGTGTAGGAATTTGTTTAACGCATTTGTTTTGGTTACTCGACGTCTCCGTTCTCGTGTAGCTTACATATTGCGTTTTTTTTTTTTAATTTGCTTACCGGGCTAAAGGTTAGCATGCTTAAAATACGAAAGTCGTTTTGTTCAACAAATTTAAGTAGATAACTCATCAGTTGTTTGCATCAGAGCGACAATTTTTGAGATAGTTATTAAAACTGTTTAAAGGTTGTCAAACGTTGTTTCTCGTTGTATATCCTTTAATTCTAGAGTTAAATTGATAAATAACGTGTACGAATTTGTTTAACGCATTTGTTTTGGTTACTCGACGTCTCCGTTCTCGTGTAGCCTACATATTGCGTTTTTTTTTTAATTTGCTTACCGGGCTAAAGGTTAGCATGCTTAAAATACGTAAGTCGTTTTGTTCAACAAATTTAAGTAGATAACTCATCAGTTGTTTGCATCAGAGCGACAATTTTTGAGATAGTTATTAAAACTGTTTAAAGGTTGTCAAACGTTGTTTCTCGTTGTATATCCTTTAATTCTAGAGTTAAATTGATAAATAACGTGTACGAATTTGTTTAACGCATTTGTTTTGGTTACTCGACGTCTCCGTTCTCGTGTAGCTTACATATTGCGTTTTTTTTAAATTTGCTTACCGGGCTAAAGGTTAGCATGCTTAAAATACGTAAGTCGTTTTGTTCAACAAATTTGAGTAGATAACTCAGCAGTTGTTTGCATCAGAGCGACAATTTTTGAGATAGTTATTAAAACTGTTTAAAGGTTGTCAAACGTTGTTTCTCGTTGTATATCCTTTAATTCTAGAGTTAAATTGATAAATAACGTGTACGAATTTGTTTAACGCATTTGTTTTGGTTACTCGGCGTCTCCGTTCTCGTGTAGCCTACATATTGCGTTTTTTTTTTAATTTGCTTACCGGGCTAAAGGTTAGCATGCTTAAAATACGTAAGTCGTTTTGTTCAACAAATTTGAGTAGATAACTCAGCAGTTGTTTGCATCAGAGCGACAATTTTTGAGATAGTTATTAAAACTGTTTAAAGGTTGTCAAACGTTGTTTCTCGTTGTATATCCTTTAATTCTAGAGTTAAATTGATAAATAACGTGTACGAATTTGTTTAACGCATTTGTTTTGGTTACTCGACGTCTCCGTTCTCGTGTAGCCTACACATTGCGTTTTTTTTTTTTAATTTGCTTACCGGGCTAAAGGTTAGCATGCTTAAAATACGTAAGTCGTTTTGTTCAACAAATTTAAGTAGATAACTCATCAGTTGTTTGCATCAGAGCGACAATTTTTGAGATAGTTATTAAAACTGTTTAAAGGTTGTCAAACGTTGTTTCTCGTTGTATATCCTTTAATTCTAGAGTTAAATTGATAAATAACGTGTATGAATTTGTTTAACGCATTTGTTTTGGTTACTCGACGTCTCCGTTCTCGTGTAGCCTACATATTGCGTTTTTTTTTTAATTTGCTTACCGGGCTAAAGGTTAGCATGCTTAAAATACGTAAGTTGTTTTGTTAAACAAATTTAAGTAGATATCTCCTCAGTTGTTTGCATCAGAGCGACAATTTTTGAGATAGTTATTAAAACTGTTTAAAGGTTGTCAAACGTTGTTTCTCGTTGTATATCCTTTAATTCTAGAGTTAAATTGATAAATAACGTGTACGAATTTGTTTAACGCATTTGTTTTGGTTACTCGACGTCTCCGTTCTCGTGTAGCCTACATATTGCGTTTTTTTTTTTAATTTTCTTACCGGGCTAAAGGTTAGCTTGCTTAAAATACGTAAGTCGTTTTGTTCAACAAATTTAAGTAGATAACTCATCAGTTGTTTGCATCAGAGCGACAATTTTTGAGATAGTTATTAAAACTGTTTAAAGGTTGTCAAACGTTGTTTCTCGTTGTATATCCTTTAATTCTAGAGTTAAATTGATAAATAACGTGTACGAATTTGTTTAACGCATTTGTTTTGGTTACTCGACGTCTCCGTTCTCGTGTAGCCTACATATTGGGTTTTTTTTTTAATTTGCTTACCGGGCTAAAGGTTAGCATGCTTAAAATACGTAAGTCGTTTTGTTCAACAAATTTAAGTAGATAACTCATCAGTTGTTTGCATCAGAGCGACAATTTTTGAGATAGTTATTAAAACTGTTTAAAGGTTGTAAAACGTTGTTTCTCGTTGTATATCCTTTAATTCTAGAGTTAAATTGATAAATAACGTGTAGGAATTTGTTTAACGCATTTGTTTTGGTTACTCGACGTCTCCGTTCTCGTGTAGCCTACATATTGCGTTTTTTTTTAAATTTGCTTACCGGGCTAAAGGTTAGCATGCTTAAAATACGTAAGTCGTTTTGTTCAACAAATTTGAGTAGATAACTCATCAGTTGTTTGCATCAGAGCGACAATTTTTGAGATAGTTATTAAAACTGTTTAAAGGTTGTCAAACGTTGTTTCTCGTTGTATATCCTTTAATTCTAGAGTTAAATTGATAAATAACGTGTACGAATTTGTTTAACGCATTTGTTTTGGTTACTCGACGGCTCCGTTCTCGTGTAGCCTACATATTGCGTTTTTTTTTTAATTTGCTTACCGGGCTAAAGGTTAGCATGCTTAAAATACGTAAGTCGTTTTGTTCAACAAATTTAAGTAGATAACTCATCAGCTGTTTGCATCAGAGCGACAATTTTTGAGATAGTTATTAAAACTGTTTAAAGGTTGTCAAACGTTGTTTCTCGTTGTATATCTTTTAATTCTAGAGTTAAATTGATAAATAACGTGTACGAATTTGTTTAACGCATTTGTTTTGGTTACTCGACGGCTCCGTTCTCGTGTAGTCTACATATTGCGTTTTTTTTTTAATTTGCTTACCGGGCTAAAGGTTAGCATGCTTAAAATACGTAAGTCGTTTTGTTCAACAAATTTAAGTAGATAACTCATCAGTTGTTTGCATCAGAGCGACAATTTTTGAGATAGTTATTAAAACTGTTTAAAGGTTGTAAAACGTTGTTTCTCGTTGTATATCCTTTAATTCTAGAGTTAAATTGATAAATAACGTGTAGGAATTTGTTTAACGCATTTGTTTTGGTTACTCGACGTCTCCGTTCTCGTGTAGCCTACATATTGCGTTTTTTTTTTAAATTTGCTTACCGGGCTAAAGGTTAGCATGCTTAAAATACGTAAGTCGTTTTGTTCAACAAATTTGAGTAGATAACTCATCAGTTGTTTGCATCAGAGCGACAATTTTTGAGATAGTTATTAAAACTGTTTAAAGGTTGTCAAACGTTGTTTCTCGTTGTATATCCTTTAATTCTAGAGTTAAATTGATAAATAACGTGTACGAATTTGTTTAACGCATTTGTTTTGGTTACTCGACGGCTCCGTTCTCGTGTAGCCTACATATTGCGTTTTTTTTTTAATTTGCTTACCGGGCTAAAGGTTAGCATGCTTAAAATACGTAAGTCGCTTTGTTCAACAAATTTAAGTAGATAACTCATCAGCTGTTTGCATCAGAGCGACAATTTTTGAGATAGTTATTAAAACTGTTTAAAGGTTGTCAAACGTTGTTTCTCGTTGTATATCCTTTAATTCTAGAGTTAAATTGATAAATAACGTGTACGAATTTGTTTAACGCATTTGTTTTGGTTACTCGACGGCTCCGTTCTCGTGTAGTCTACATATTGCGTTTTTTTTTTAATTTGCTTACCGGGCTAAAGGTTAGCATGCTTAAAATACGTAAGTCGTTTTGTTCAACAAATTTAAGTAGATAACTCATCAGTTGTTTGCATCAGAGCGACAATTTTTGAGATAGTTATTAAAACTGTTTAAAGGTTGTCAAACGTTGTTTCTCGTTGTATATCCTTTAATTCTAGAGTTAAATTGATAAATAACGTGTACGAATTTGTTTAACGCATTTGTTTTGGTTATTCGACGTCTCCGTTCTCGTGTAGCCTACATATTGCGTTTTTTTTTTTAATTTGCTTACCGGGCTAAAGGTTAGCATGCTTAAAATACGTAAGTCGTTTTGTTCAACAAATTTAAGTAGATAACTCCTCAGTTGTTTGCATCAGAGCGACAATTTTTGAGATAGTTATTAAAACTGTTTAAAGGTTGTCAAACGTTGTTTCTCGTTGTATATCCTTTAATTCTAGAGTTAAATTGATAAATAACGTGTACGAATTTGTTTAACGCATTTGTTTTGGTTACTCGACGTCTCCGTTCTCGTGTAGCCTACATATTGCGTTTTTTTTTTAATTTGCTTACCGGGCTAAAGGTTAGCATGCTTAAAATACGTAAGTCGTTTTGTTCAACAAATTTAAGTAGATAACTCATCAGTTGTTTGCATCAGAGCGACAATTTTTGAGATAGTTATTAAAACTGTTTAAAGGTTGTCAAACGTTGTTTCTCGTTGTATATCCTTTAATTCTAGAGTTAAATTGATAAATAACGTGTACGAATTTGTTTAACGCATTTGTTTTGGTTACTCGACGTCTCCGTTCTCGTGTAGCCTACATATTGGGTTTTTTTTTTAATTTGCTTACCGGGCTAAAGGTTAGCATGCTTAAAATACGTAAGTCGTTTTGTTCAACAAATTTAAGTAGATAACTCATCAGTTGTTTGCATCAGAGCGACAATTTTTGAGATAGTTATTAAAACTGTTTAAAGGTTGTCAAACGTTGTTTCTCGTTGTATATCCTTTAATTCTAGAGTTAAATTGATAAATAACGTGTACGAATTTGTTTAACGCATTTGTTTTGGTTACTCGACGTCTCCGTTCTCGTGTAGCTTACATATTGCGTTTTTTTTAAATTTGCTTACCGGGCTAAAGGTTTGCATGCTTAAAATACGTAAGTCGTTTTGTTCAACAAATTTGAGTAGATAACTCAGCAGTTGTTTGCATCAGAGCGACAATTTTTGAGATAGTTATTAAAACTGTTTAAAGGTTGTCAAACGTTGTTTCTCGTTGTATATCCTTTAATTCTAGAGTTAAATTGATAAATAACGTGTACGAATTTGTTTAACGCATTTGTTTTGGTTACTCGGCGTCTCCGTTCTCGTGTAGCCTACATATTGCGTTTTTTTTTTAATTTGCTTACCGGGCTAAAGGTTAGCATGCTTAAAATACGTAAGTCGTTTTGTTCAACAAATTTGAGTAGATAACTCAGCAGTTGTTTGCATCAGAGCGACAATTTTTGAGATAGTTATTAAAACTGTTTAAAGGTTGTCAAACGTTGTTTCTCGTTGTATATCCTTTAATTCTAGAGTTAAATTGATAAATAACGTGTACGAATTTGTTTAACGCATTTGTTTTGGTTACTCGACGTCTCCGTTCTCGTGTAGCCTACACATTGCGTTTTTTTTTTTTAATTTGCTTACCGGGCTAAAGGTTAGCATGCTTAAAATACGTAAGTCGTTTTGTTCAACAAATTTAAGTAGATAACTCATCAGTTGTTTGCATCAGAGCGACAATTTTTGAGATAGTTATTAAAACTGTTTAAAGGTTGTCAAACGTTGTTTCTCGTTGTATATCCTTTAATTCTAGAGTTAAATTGATAAATAACGTGTATGAATTTGTTTAACGCATTTGTTTTGGTTACTCGACGTCTCCGTTCTCGTGTAGCCTACATATTGCGTTTTTTTTTAATTTGCTTACCGGGCTAAAGGTTAGCATGCTTAAAATACGTAAGTTGTTTTGTTAAACAAATTTAAGTAGATATCTCCTCAGTTGTTTGCATCAGAGCGACAATTTTTGAGATAGTTATTAAAACTGTTTAAAGGTTGTCAAACGTTGTTTCTCGTTGTATATCCTTTAATTCTAGAGTTAAATTGATAAATAACGTGTACGAATTTGTTTAACGCATTTGTTTTGGTTACTCGACGTCTCCGTTCTCGTGTAGCCTACATATTGCGTTTTTTTTTTAATTTTCTTACCGGGCTAAAGGTTAGCTTGCTTAAAATACGTAAGTCGTTTTGTTCAACAAATTTAAGTAGATAACTCATCAGTTGTTTGCATCAGAGCGACAATTTTTGAGATAGTTATTAAAACTGTTTAAAGGTTGTCAAACGTTGTTTCTCGTTGTATATCCTTTAATTCTAGAGTTAAATTGATAAATAACGTGTACGAATTTGTTTAACGCATTTGTTTTGGTTACTCGACGTCTCCGTTCTCGTGTAGCCTACATATTGGGTTTTTTTTTTAATTTGCTTACCGGGCTAAAGGTTAGCATGCTTAAAATACGTAAGTCGTTTTGTTCAACAAATTTAAGTAGATAACTCATCAGTTGTTTGCATCAGAGCGACAATTTTTGAGATAGTTATTAAAACTGTTTAAAGGTTGTAAAACGTTGTTTCTCGTTGTATATCCTTTAATTCTAGAGTTAAATTGATAAATAACGTGTAGGAATTTGTTTAACGCATTTGTTTTGGTTACTCGACGTCTCCGTTCTCGTGTAGCCTACATATTGCGTTTTTTTTTAAATTTGCTTACCGGGCTAAAGTTTAGCATGCTTAAAATACGTAAGTCGTTTTGTTCAACAAATTTGAGTAGATAACTCATCAGTTGTTTGCATCAGAGCGACAATTTTTGAGATAGTTATTAAAACTGTTTAAAGGTTGTCAAACGTTGTTTCTCGTTGTATATCCTTTAATTCTAGAGTTAAATTGATAAATAACGTGTACGAATTTGTTTAACGCATTTGTTTTGGTTACTCGACGTCTCCGTTCTCGTGTAGCCTACATATTGCGTTTTTTTTTTAATTTGCTTACCGGGCTAAAGGTTAGCATGCTTAAAATACGTAAGTCGTTTTGTTCAACAAATTTAAGTAGATAACTCATCAGCTGTTTGCATCAGAGCGACAATTTTTGAGATAGTTATTAAAACTGTTTAAAGGTTGTCAAACGTTGTTTCTCGTTGTATATCCTTTAATTCTAGGGTTAAATTGATAAATAACGTGTACGAATTTGTTTAACGCATTTGTTTTGGTTACTCGACGGCTCCGTTCTCGTGTAGTCTACATATTGCGTTTTTTTTTTAATTTGCTTACCGGGCTAAAGGTTAGCATGCTTAAAATACGTAAGTCGTTTTGTTCAACAAATTTAAGTAGATAACTCATCAGTTGTTTGCATCAGAGCGACAATTTTTGAGATAGTTATTAAAACTGTTTAAAGGTTGTCAAACGTTGTTTCTCGTTGTATATCCTTTAATTCTAGAGTTAAATTGATAAATAACGTGTACGAATTTGTTTAACGCATTTGTTTTGGTTATTCGACGTCTCCGTTCTCGTGTAGCCTACATATTGCGTTTTTTTTTTTAATTTGCTTACCGGGCTAAAGGTTAGCATGCTTAAAATACGTAAGTCGTTTTGTTCAACAAATTTAAGTAGATAACTCCTCAGTTGTTTGCATCAGAGCGACAATTTTTGAGATAGTTATTAAAACTGTTTAAAGGTTGTCAAACGTTGTTTCTCGTTGTATATCCTTTAATTCTAGAGTTAAATTGATAAATAACGTGTACGAATTTGTTTAACGCATTTGTTTTGGTTACTCGACGTCTCCGTTCTCGTGTAGCCTACATATTGCGTTTTTTTTTAATTTGCTTACCGGGCTAAAGGTTAGCATGCTTAAAATACGTAAGTCGTTTTGTTCAACAAATTTAAGTAGATAACTCATCAGTTGTTTGCATCAGAGCGACAATTTTTGAGATAGTTATTAAAACTGTTTAAAGGTTGTCAAACGTTGTTTCTCGTTGTATATCCTTTAATTCTAGAGTAAAATTGATAAATAACGTGTACGAATTTGTTTAACGCATTTGTTTTGGTTACTCGACGGCTCCGTTCTCGTGTAGCCTACATATTGCGTTTTTTTTTTTTAATTTGCTTACCGGGCTAAAGGTTAGCATGCTTAAAATACGTAAGTCGTTTTGTTCAACAAATTTAAGTAGATAACTCATCAGTTGTTTGCATCAGAGCGACAATTTTTGAGATAGTTATTAAAACTGTTTAAAGGTTGTCAAACGTTGTTTCTCGTTGTATATCCTTTAATTCTAGAGTTAAATTGATAAATAACGTGTACGAATTTGTTTAACGCATTTGTTTTGGTTACTCGACGGCTCCGTTCTCGTGTAGCCTACATATTGCGTTTTTTTAATTTGCTTACCGGGCTAAAGGTTAGCATGCTTAAAATACGTAAGTCGTTTTGTTCAACAAATTTAAGTAGATAACTCCTCAGTTGTTTGCATCAGAGCGACAATTTTTGAGATAGTTATTAAAACTGTTTAAAGGTTGTCAAACGTTGTTTCTCGTTGTATATCCTTTAATTCTAGAGTTAAATTGATAAATAACGTGTACGAATTTGTTTAACGCATTTGTTTTGGTTACTCGACGGCTCCGTTCTCGTGTAGCCTACATATTGCGTTTTTTTTTTTAATTTGCTTACCGGGCTAAAGGTTAGCATGCTTAAAATACGTAAGTCGTTTTGTTCAACAAATTTAAGTAGATAACTCATCAGTTGTTTGCATCAGAGCGACAATTTTTGAGATAGTTATTAAAACTGTTTAAAGGTTGTCAAACGTTGTTTCTCGTTGTATATCCTTTAATTCTAGAGTTAAATTGATAAATAACGTGTACGAATTTGTTTAACGCATTTGTTTTGGTTACTCGACGTCTCCGTTCTCGTGTAGCCTACATATTGCGTTTTTTTTTTAATTTGCTTACCGGGCTAAAGGTTAGCATGCTTAAAATACGTAAGTCGTTTTGTTCAACAAATTTAAGTAGATAACTCATCAGTTGTTTGCATCAGAGCGACAATTTTTGAGATAGTTATTAAAACTGTTTAAAGGTTGTCAAACGTTGTTTCTCGCTGTATATCCTTTAATTCTAGAGTTAAATTGATAAATAACGTGTACGAATTTGTTTAACGCATTTGTTTTGGTTACTCGACGGCTCCGTTCTCGTGTAGCCTACATATTGCGTTTTTTTTTTAATTTGCTTAACGGGCTAAAGGTTAGCATGCTTAAAATACGTAAGTCGTTTTGTTCAACAAATTTAAGTAGATAACTCATCAGTTGTTTGCATCATAGCGACAATTTTTGAGATAGTTATTAAAACTGTTTAAAGGTTTTCAAACGTTGTTTCTCGTTGTATATCCTTTAATTCTAGAGTTAAATTGATAAATAACGTGTACGAATTTGTTTAACGCATTTGTTTTGGTTACTCCTCGTCTCCGTTCTCGTGTAGCCTACATATTGCGTTTTTTTTTTTTAATTTGCTTACCGGGCTAAAGGTTAGCATGCTTAAAATACGTAAGTCGTTTTGTTCAACAAATTTGAGTAGATAACTCATCAGTTGTTTGCATCAGAGCGACAATTTTTGAGATAGTTATTAAAACTGTTTAAAGGTTGTCAAACGTTGTTTCTCGTTGTATATCCTTTAATTCTAGAGTTAAATTGATAAATAACGTGTACGAATTTGTTTAACGCATTTGTTTTGGTTACTCGACGTCTCCGTTCTCGTGTAGCCTACATATTGCGTTTTTTTTTAATTTGCTTACGGGGCTAAAGGTTAGCATGCTTAAAATACGTAAGTCGTTTTGTTCAACAAATTTAAGTAGATAACTCATCAGTTGTTTGCATCAGAGCGACAATTTTTGAGATAGTTATTAAAACTGTTTAAAGGTTGTCAAACGTTGTTTCTCGTTGTATATCCTTTAATTCTAGAGTTAAATTGATAAATAACGTGTACGAATTTGTTTAACGCATTTGTTTTGGTTACTCGACGTCTCCGTTCTCGTGTAGCCTACATATTGCGTTTTTTTTTTAATTTGCTTACCGGGCTAAAGGTTAGCATGCTTAAAATACGTAAGTCATTTTGTTCAACAAATTTAAGTAGATAACTCATCAGTTGTTTGCATCAGAGCGACAATTTTTGAGATAGTTATTAAAACTGTTTAAAGGTTGTCAAACGTTGTTTCTCGTTGTATATCCTTTAATTCTAGAGTTAAATTGATAAATAACGTGTACGAATTTGTTTAACGCATTTGTTTTGGTTACTCGACGTCTCCGTTCTCGTGTAGCCTACATATTGCGTTTTTTTTAAATTTGCTTACCGGGCTAAAGGTTAGCATGCTTAAAATACGTAAGTCGTTTTGTTCAACAAATTTGAGTAGATACCTCAGCAGTTGTTTGCATCAGAGCGACAATTTTTGAGATAGTTATTAAAACTGTTTAAAGGTTGTCAAACGTTGTTTCTCGTTGTATATCCTTTAATTCTAGAGTTAAATTGATAAATAACGTGTACGAATTTGTTTAACGCATTTGTTTTGGTTACTCGACGTCTCCGTTCTCGTGTAGCCTACATATTGCGTTTTTTTTTTTAATTTGCTTACCGGGCTAAAGGTTAGTATGCTTAAAATACGTAAGTCGTTTTGTTCAACAAATTTGAGTAGATAACTCAGCAGTTGTTTGCATCAGAGCGACAATTTTTGAGATAGTTATTAAAACTGTTTAAAGGTTGTCAAACGTTGTTTCTCGTTGTATATCCTTTAATTCTAGAGTTAAATTGATAAATAACGTGTACGAATTTGTTTAACGCATTTGTTTTGGTTACTCGACGTCTCCGTTCTCGTGTAGCCTACATATTGCGTTTTTTTTTTTAATTTTCTTACCGGGCTAAAGGTTAGCATGCTTAAAATTCGTAAGTCGTTTTGTTCAACAAATTTAAGTAGATAACTCATCAGTTGTTTGCATCAGAGCGACAATTTTTGAGATAGTTATTAAAACTGTTTAAAGGTTGTCAAACGTTGTTTCTCGTTGTATATCCTTTAATTCTAGAGTTAAATTGATAAATAACGTGTACGAATTTGTTTAACGCATTTGTTTTGGTTACTCGACGTCTCCGTTCTCGTGTAGCCTACATATTGCGTTTTTTTTTAATTTGCTTACCGGGCTAAAGGTTAGCATGCTTAAAATACGTAAGTTGTTTTGTTCAACAAATTTAAGTAGATAACTCCTCAGTTGTTTGCATCAGAGCGGCAATTTTTGAGATAGTTATTAAAACTGTTTAAAGGTTGTCAAACGTTGTTTCTCGTTGTATATCCTTTAATTCTAGAGTTAAATTGATAAATAACGTGTACGAATTTGTTTAACGCATTTGTTTTAGTTACTCGACGTCTCCGTTCTCGTGTAGCCTACATATTGCGTTTTTTTTTTAATTTGCTTACCGGGCTAAAGGTTAGCATGCTTAAAATACGTAAGTCGTTTTGTTCAACAAATTTAAGTAGATAACTCATCAGTTGTTTGCACCAGAGCGACAATTTTTGAGATAGTTATTAAAACTGTTTAAAGGTTGTCAAACGTTGTTTCTTGTTGTATATCCTTTAATTCTAGAGTTAAATTGATAAATAACGTGTACGAATTTGTTTAACGCATTTGTTTTGGTTACTCGACGTCTCCGTTTTCGTGTAGCCTACATATTGCGTTTTTTTTTTAATTTGCTTACCGGGCTAAAGGTTAGCATGCTTAAAATACGTAAGTCGTTTTGTTCAACAAATTTAAGTAGATAACTCATCAGTTGTTTGCATCAGAGCGACAATTTTTGAGATAGTTATTAAAACTGTTTAAAGGTTGTCAAACGTTGTTTCTCGTTGTATATCCTTTAATTCTAGAGTTAAATTGATAAACAACGTGTACGAATTTGTTTAACGCATTTGTTTTGGTTACTCGACGTCTCCGTTCTCGTGTAGCCTACATATTGCGTTTTTTTTTAATTTGCTTACCGGGCTAAAGGTTAGCATGCTTATAATACGTAAGTCGTTTTGTTCAACAAATTTGAGTAGATAACTCATCAGTTGTTTGCATCAGAGCGAAAATTTTTGAGATAGTTATTAAAACTGTTTAAAGGTCGTCAAACGTTGTTTCTCGTTGTATATCCTTTAATTCTAGAGTTAAATTGATAAATAACGTGTACGAATTTGTTTAACGCATTTGTTTTGGTTACTCGACGTCTCCGTTCTCGTGTAGCCTCCATATGGCGTTTTTTTTTTTAATTTGCTTACCGGGCTAAAGGTTAGCATGCTTAAAATACGTAAGTCGTTTTGTTCAACAAATTTGAGTAGATAACTCAGCAGTTGTTTGCATCAGAGCGACAATTTTTGAGATAGTTTTTAAAACTGTTTAAAGGTTGTCAAACGTTGTTTCTCGTTGTATATCCTTTAATTCTAGAGTTGAATTGATAAATAACGTGTACGAATTTGTTTAACGCATTTGTTTTGGTTACTCGACGTCTCCGTTCTCGTGTAGCCTACATATTGCGTTTTTTTTTTAATTTGCTTACCGGGCTAAAGGTTAGCATGCTTAAAATTTGTAAGTCGTTTTGTTCAACAAATTTAAGTAGATAACTCATCAGTTGTTTGCATCAGAGCGACAATTTTTGAGATAGTTATTAAAACTGTTTAAAGGTTGTCAAACGTTGTTTCTCGTTGTATATTCTTTAATTCTAGAGTTAAATTGATAAATAACGTGTACGAATTTGTTTAACGCATTTGTTTTGGTTACTCGACGGCTCCGTTCTCGTGTAGCCTACATATTGCGTTTTTTTTTAATTTGCTTACCGGGCTAAAGGTTAGCATGCTTTAAATATGTAAGTTGTTTTGTTCAACAAATTTAAGTAGATAACTCATCAGTTGTTTGCATCAGTGCGACAATTTTTGAGATAGTTATTAAAACTGTTTAAAGGTTGTCAAACGTTGTTTCTCGTTGTATATCCTTTAATTCTAGAGTTAAATTGATAAATAACGTGTTCGAATTTGTTTAACGCATTTGTTTTGGTTACTCGACGTCTCCGTTCTCGTGTAGCCTACATATTGCGTTTTTTTTTTTAATTTGCTTACCGGGCTAAAGGTTAGCATGCTTAAAATACGTAAGTTGTTTTGTTCAACAAATTTAAGTAGATAACTCCTCAGTTGTTTGCATCAGAGCGACAATTTTTGAGATAGTTATTAAAACTGTTTAAAGGTTGTCAAACGTTGTTTCTCGTTGTATATCCTTTAATTCTAGAGTTAAATTGATAAATAACGTGTACGAATTTGTTTAACGCATTTGTTTTGGTTACTCGACGGCTCCGTTCTCGTGTAGCCTACATATTGCGTTTTTTTTTAATTTGCTTACCGGGCTAAAGGTTAGCATGCTTAAAATACGTAAGTCGTTTTGTTCAACAAATTTAAGTAGATAACTCATCAGCTGTTTGCATCAGAGCGACAATTTTTGAGATAGTTATTAAAATTGTTTAAAGGTTGTCAAACGTTGTTTCTCGTTGTATATGCTTTAATTCTAGAGTTAAATTGATAAATAACGTGTACGAATTTGTTTAACGCATTTGTTTTGGTTACTCGACGTCTCCGTTCTCGTGTAGCCTACATATTGCGTTTTTTTTTTAATTTGCTTACCGGGCTAAAGGTTAGCATGCTTAAAATACGTAAGTCGTTTTGTTCAACAAATTTAAGTAGATAACTCATCAGTTGTTTGCATCAGAGCGACAATTTTTGAGATAGTTATTAAAATTGTTTAAAGGTTGTCAAACGTTGTTTCTCGTTGTATATCCTTTAATTCTAGAGTTAAATTGATAAATAACGTGTACGAATTTGTTTAACGCATTTGTTTTGGTTACTCGACGTCTCCGTTCTCGTGTAGCCTACATATTGCGTTTTTTTTTTAATTTGCTTACCGGGCTAAAGGTTAGCATGCTTAAAATACGTAAGTCGTTTTGTTCAACAAATTTAAGTAGATAACTCCTCAGTTGTTTGCATCAGAGCGACAATTTTTGAGATAGTTATTAAAACTGTTTAAAGGTTGTCAAACGTTGTTTCTCGTTGTATATCCTTTAATTCTAGAGTTAAATTGATAAATAACGTGTACGAATTTGTTTAACGCATTTGTTTTGCTTACTCGACGGCTCAGTTCTCGTGTAGCCTACATATTGCGTTTTTTTTTTAATTTGCTTACCGGGCTAAAGGTTAGCATGCTTAAAATACGTAAGACGTTTTGTTCAACAAATTTAAGTAGATAACTCATCATTTGTTTGCATCAGAGCGACAATTTTTGAGATAGTTATTAAAACTGTTTAAAGGTTGTCAAACGTTGTTTCTCGTTGTATATCCTTTAATTCTAGAGTTAAATTGATAAATAACGTGTACGAATTTGTTTAACGCATTTGTTTTGGTTACTCGACGTCTCCGTTCTCGTGTAGCCTACATATTGCGTTTTTTTTTTAATTTGCTTACCGGGCTAAAGGTTAGCATGCTTAAAATACGTAAGTCGTTTTGTTCAACAAATGTAAGTAGATAACTCATCAGTTGTTTGCATCAGAGCGACAATTTTTGAGATAGTTATTAAAACTGTTTAAAGGTTGTCAAACGTTGTTTCTCGTTGTATATCCTTTAATTCTAGAGTTAAATTGATAAATAACGTGTACGAATTTGTTTAACGCATTTGTTTTTGTTACTCGACGGCTCAGTTCTCGTGTAGCCTACATATTGCGTTTTTTTTTTTAATTTGCTTACAGGGCTAAAGGTTAGCATGCTTAAAATACGTAAGTCGTTTTGTTCAACAAATTTAAGTATATAACTCCTCAGTTGTTTGCATCAGAGCGACAATTTTTGAGATAGTTATTAAAACTGTTTAAAGGTTGTCAAACGTTGTTTCTCGTTGTATATCCTTTAATTCTAGAGTTAAATTGATAAATAACGTGTACGAATTTGTTTAACGCATTTGTTTTGGTTACTCGACGGCTCCGTTCTCGTGTAGCCTACATATTGCGTTTTTTTTTTTAATTTGCTTACCGGGCTAAAGGTTAGCATGCTTAAAATACGTAAGTCGTTTTGTTCAATAAATTTAAGTAGATAACTCCTCAGTTGTTTGCATCAGAGCGACAATTTTTGAGATAGTTATTAAAACTGTTTAAAGGTTGTCAAACGTTGTTTCTCGTTGTATATCCTTTAATTCTAGAGTTAAATTAACAAATAACGTGTACGAATTTGTTTAACGCATTTGTTTTGGTTACTCGACGGCTCCGTTCTCGTGTAGCCTACATATTGCGTTTTTTTTTTAATTTGCTTACCGGGCTAAAGGTTAGCATGCTTAAAATACGTAAGTCGTTTTGTTCAACAAATTTAAGTAGATAACTCCTCAGTTGTTTGCATCAGAGCGAAAATTTTTGAGATAGTTATTAAAACTGTTTAAAGGTTGTCAAACGTTGTTTCTCGTTGTATATCCTTTAATTCTAGAGTTAAATTGATAAATAACGTGTACGAATTTGTTTAACGCATTTGTTTTGGTTACTCGACGGCTCCGTTCTCGTGTAGCCTACATATTGCGTTTTTTTTTTAATTTGCTTACCGGGCTAAAGGTTAGCATGCTTAAAATACGTAAGTCGTTTTGTTCAACAAATTTAAGTAGATAACTCATCATTTGTTTGCATCAGAGCGACAATTTTTGAGATAGTTATTAAAACTGTTTAAAGGTTGTCAAACGTTGTTTCTCGTTGTATATCCTTTAATTCTAGAGTTAAATTGATAAATAACGTGTACGAATTTGTTTAACGCATTTGTTTTTGTTACTCGACGGCTCCGTTCTCGTGTAGCCTACATATTGCGTTTTTTTTTTTAATTTGCTTACCGGGCTAAAGGTTAGCATGCTTAAAATACGTAAGTCGTTTTGTTCAACAAATTTGAGTAGATAACTCATCAGTTGTTTGCATCAGAGCGACAATTTTTGAGATAGTTATTAAAACTGTTTAAAGGTTGTCAAACGTTGTTTCTCGTTGTATATCCTTTAATTCTAGAGTTAAATTGATAAATAACGTGTACGAATTTGTTTAACGCATTTGTTTTGGTTACTCGACGTCTCCGTTCTCGTGTAGCCTACATATTGCGTTTTTTTTTTTTAATTTGCTTACCGGGCTAAAGGTTAGCATGCTTAAAATACGTAAGTCGTTCTGTTCAACAAATTTGAGTAGATAACTCATCAGTTGTTTGCATCAGAGCGACAATTTTTGAGATAGTTATTAAAACTGCTTAAAGGTTGTCAAACGTTGTTTATCGTTGTATATCCTTTAATTCTAGAGTTAAATTGATAAATAACGTGTACGAATTTGTTTAACGCATTTGTTTTGGTTACTCGACGTCTCCGTTCTCGTGTAGCCTACATATTGCGTTTTTTTTTTTAATTTGCTTACCGGGCTAAAGGTTAGCATGCTTAAAATACGTAAGTCGTTTTGTTCAACAAATTTAAGTAGATAACTCATCAGTTGTTTGCATCAGAGCGAAAATTTTTGAGATAGTTATTAAAACTGTTTAAAGGTTGTCAAACGTTGTTTCTCGTTGTATATCCTTTAATTCTAGAGTTAAATTGATAAATAACGTGTACGAATTTGTTTAACGCATTTGTTTTGGTTACTCGACGTCTCCGTTCTCGTGTAGCCTACATATTGCGTTTTTTTTTTTAATTTGCTTACCGGGCTAAAGGTTAGCATGCTTAAAATACGCAAGTCGTTTTGTTCAACAAATTTAAGTAGATAACTCATCAGTTGTTTGCATCAGAGCGGCAATTTTTGAGATAGTTATTAAAACTGTTTAAAGGTTGTCAAACGTTGTTTCTCGTTGTATATCCTTTAATTCTAGAGTTAAATTGATAAATAACGTGTACGAATTTGTTTAACGCATTTGTTTTGGTTACTCGACGTCTCCGTTCTCGTGTAGCCTACATATTGCGTTTTTTTTTAATTTGCTTACCGGGCTAAAGGTTAGCATGCTTAAAATACGTAAGTCGTTTTGTTCAACAAATTTAAGTAGATAACTCATAAGTTGTTTGCATCAGAGCGACAATTTTTGAGATAGTTATTAAAACTGTTTAAAGGTTGTCAAACGTTGTTTCTCGTTGTATATCCTTTAATTCTAGCGTTAAATTGATAAATAACGTGTACGAATTTGTTTAACGCATTTGTTTTGGCTACTCGACGTCTCCGTTCTCGTGTAGCCTACATATTGCGTTTTTTTTAAATTTGCTTACCGGGCTAAAGGTTAGCATGCTTAAAATACGTAAGTCGTTTTGTTCAACAAATTTGAGTAGATAACTCAGCAGTTGTTTGCATCAGAGCGACAATTTTTGAGATAGTTATTAAAACTGTTTAAAGGTTGTCAAACGTTGTTTCTCGTTGTATATCCTTTAATTCTAGAGTTAAGTTGATAAATAACGTGTACGAATTTGTTTAACGCATTTGTTTTGGTTACTCGACGTCTCCGTTCTCGTGTAGCCTACATATTGCGTTTTTTTTTTAATTTGCTTACCGGGCTAAAGGTTAGCATGCTTAAATTACGTAAGTCGTTTTGTTCAACAAATTTAAGTAGATAACTCCTCAGTTGTTTGCATCAGAGCGACAATTTTTGAGATAGTTATTAAAACTGTTTAAAGGTTGTCAAACGTTGTTTCTCGTTGTATATCCTTTAATTCTAGAGTTAAATTGATAAATAACGTGTACGAATTTGTTTAACGCATTTGTTTTGGTTACTCGACGGCTCCGTTCTCGTGTAACCTACATATTGGGTTTTTTTTTAATTTGCTTACCGGGCTAAAGGTTAGCATGCTTAAAATACGTAAGTCGTTTTGTTCAACAAATTTAAGTAGATAACTCATCAGCTGTTTGCATCAGAGCGACAATTTTTGAGATAGTTATTAAAACTGTTTAAAGGTTGTCAAACGTTGTTACTCGTTGTATATGCTTTAATTCTAGAGTTAAATTGATAAATAACGTGTACGAATTTGTTTAACGCATTTGTTTTGGTTACTCGACGTCTCCGTTCTCGTGTAGCCTACATATTGCGTTTTTTTTTTAATTTGCTTACCGGGCTAAAGGTTAGCATGCTTAAAATACGTAAGTCGTTTTGTTCAACAAATTTAAGTAGATAACTCATCAGTTGTTTGCATCAGAGCGACAATTTTTGAGATAGTTATTAAAACTGTTTAAAGGTTGTCAAACGTTGTTTCTCGTTGTATATCCTTTAATTCTAGAGTTAAATTGATAAATAACGTGTACGAATTTGTTTAACGCATTTGTTTTGGTTACTCGACGTCTCCGTTCTCGTGTAGCCTACATATTGCGTTTTTTTTTTTTAATTTGCTTACCGGGCTAAAGGTTAGCATGCTTAAAATACGTAAGTCGTTTTGTTCAACAAATTTAAGTAGATAACTCCTCAGTTGTTTGCATCAGAGCGACAATTTTTGAGATAGTTATTAAAAAAACTGTTTAAAGGTTGTCAAACATTGTTTCTCGTTTTATATCCTTTAATTCTAGAGTTAAATTGATAAATAACGTGTACGAATTTGTTTAACGCATTTGTTTTGGTTACTCGACGGCTCAGTTCTCGTGTAGCCTACATATTGCGTTTTTTTTTTAATTTGCTTACCGGGCTAAAGGTTAGCATGCTTAAAATACGTAAGTCGTTTTGTTCAACAAATTTAAGTAGTTAACTCCTCAGTTGTTTGCATCAGAGCGACAATTTTTGAGATAGTTATTAAAACTGTTTAAAGGTTGTCAAACGTTGTTTCTCGTTGTATATCCTTTAATTCTAGAGTTAAATTGATAAATAATGTGTACGAATTTGTTTAACGCATTTGTTTTGGTTACTCGACGTCTCCGTTCTCGTGTAGCCTACATATTGCGTTTTTTTTTTTAATTTGCTTACCGGGCTAAAGGTTAGCATGCTTAAAATACGTAAGTCGTTTTGTTCAACAAATTTGAGTAGATAACTCATCAGTTGTTTGCATCAGAGCGACAATTTTTGAGATAGTTATTAAAACTGTTTAAAGGTTGTCAAACGTTGTTTCTCGTTGTATATCCTTTAATTCTAGAGTTAAATTCATAAATAACGTGTACGAATTTGTTTAACGCATTTGTTTTGGTTACTCGACGGCTCCGTTCTCGTGTAGCCTACATATTGCGTTTTTTTTTTAATTTGCTTACCGGGCTAAACGTTAGCATGCTTAAAATACGTAAGTCGTTTTGTTCAACAAATTTAAGTAGATAACTCATCAGTTGTTTGCATCAGAGCGACAATTTTTGAGATAGTTATTAAAACTGTTTAAAGGTTGTCAAACGTTGTTTCTCGTTGTATATCCTTTAATTCTAGAGTTAAATTGATAAATAACGTGTACAAATTTGTTTAACGCATTTGTTTTGGTTACTCGACGTCTCCGTTCTCGTGTAGCCTACATATTGCGTTTTTTTTTTAATTTGCTTACCGGGCTAAAGGTTAGCATGCTTAAAATACGTAAGTCGTTTTGTTCAACAAATTTAAGTAGATAACTCATCAGTTGTTTGCATCAGAGCGACAATTTTTGAGATAGTTATTAAAACTGTTTAAAGGTTGTCAAACGTTGTTTCTCGTTGTATATCCTTTAATTCTAGAGTTAAATTGATAAATAACGTGTACGAATTTGTTTAACGCATTTGTTTTGGTTACTCGACGGCTCAGTTCTCGTGTAGCCTACATATTGCGTTTTTTTTTTTAATTTGCTTACCGGGCTAAAGGTTAGCATGCTTAAAATACGTAAGTCGTTTTGTTCAACAAATTTAAGTAGATAACTCATCAGTTGTTTGCATCAGAGCGACAATTTTTGAGATAGTTATTAAAACTGTTTAAAGGTTGTCAAACGTTGTTTCTCGTTGTATATCCTTTAATTCTAGAGTTAAATTGATAAATAATGTGTACGAATTTGTTTAACGCATTTGTTTTGGTTACTCGACGGCTCAGTTCTCGTGTAGCCTACATATTGCGTTTTTTTTTTAATTTGCTTACCGGGCTAAAGGTTAGCATGCTTAAAATACGTAAGTCGTTTTGTTCAACAAATTTAAGTAGATAACTCATCAGTTGTTTGCATCAGAGCGACAATTTTTGAGATAGTTATTAAAACTGTTTAAAGGTTGTCAAACGTTGTTTCTCGTTGTATATCCTTTAATTCTAGAGTTAAATTGATAAATAACGTGTACGAATTTGTTTAACGCATTTGTTTTGGTTACTCGACGGCTCAGTTCTCGTGTAGCCTACATATTGCGTTTTTTTTTTTAATTTGCTTACCGGGCTAAAGGTTAGCATGCTTAAAATACGTAAGTCGTTTTGTTCAGCAAATTTAAGTAGATAACTCATCAGCTGTTTGCATCAGAGCGACAATTTTTGAGATAGTTATTAAAACTGTTTAAAGGTTGTCAAACGTTGTTACTCGTTGTATATGCTTTAATTCTAGAGTTAAATTGATAAATAACGTGTACGAATTTGTTTAACGCATTTGTTTTGGTTACTCGACGTCTCCGTTCTCGTGTAGCCTACATATTGCGTTTTTTTTTTAATTTGCTTACCGGGCTAAAGGTTAGCATGCTTAAAATACGTAAGTCGTTTTGTTCAACAAATTTAAGTAGATAACTCATCAGTTGTTTGCATCAGAGCGACAATTTTTGAGATAGTTATTAAAACTGTTTAAAGGTTGTCAAACGTTGTTTCTCGTTGTATATCCTTTAATTCTAGAGTTAAATTGATAAATAACGTGTACGAATTTGTTTAACGCATTTGTTTTGGTTACTCGACGTCTCCGTTCTCGTGTAGCCTACATATTGCGTTTTTTTTTTTAATTTGCTTACCGGGCTAAAGGTTAGCATGCTTAAAATACGTAAGTCGTTTTGTTCAACAAATTTAAGTAGATAACTCCTCAGTTGTTTGCATCAGAGCGACAATTTTTGAGATAGTTATTAAAAAAACTGTTTAAAGGTTGTCAAACGTTGTTTCTCGTTTTATATCCTTTAATTCTAGAGTTAAATTGATAAATAACGTGTACGAATTTGTTTAACGCATTTGTTTTGGTTACTCGACGGCTCAGTTCTCGTGTAGCCTTCATATTGCGTTTTTTTTTTAATTTGCTTACCGGGCTAAAGGTTAGCATGCTTAAAATACGTAAGTCGTTTTGTTCAACAAATTTAAGTAGTTAACTCCTCAGTTGTTTGCATCAGAGCGACAATTTTTGAGATAGTTATTAAAACTGTTTAAAGGTTGTCAAACGTTGTTTCTCGTTGTATATCCTTTAATTCTAGAGTTAAATTGATAAATAATGTGTACGAATTTGTTTAACGCATTTGTTTTGGTTACTCGACGTCTCCGTTCTCGTGTAGCCTACATATTGCGTTTTTTTTTTTAATTTGCTTACCGGGCTAAAGGTTAGCATGCTTAAAATACGTAAGTCGTTTTGTTCAACAAATTTGAGTAGATAACTCTTCAGTTGTTTGCATCAGAGCGACAATTTTTGAGATAGTTATTAAAACTGTTTAAAGGTTGTCAAACGTTGTTTCTCGTTGTATATCCTTTAATTCTAGAGTTAAATTCATAAATAACGTGTACGAATTTGTTTAACGCATTTGTTTTGGTTACTCGACGGCTCCGTTCTCGTGTAGCCTACATATTGCGTTTTTTTTTTAAATTTGCTTACCGGGCTAAACGTTAGCATGCTTAAAATACGTAAGTCGTTTTGTTCAACAAATTTAAGTAGATAACTCATCAGTTGTTTGCATCAGAGCGACAATTTTTGAGATAGTTATTAAAACTGTTTAAAGGTTGTCAAACGTTGTTTCTCGTTGTATATCCTTTAATTCTAGAGTTAAATTGATAAATAACGTGTACAAATTTGTTTAACGCATTTGTTTTGGTTACTCGACGTCTCCGTTCTCGTGTAGCCTACATATTGCGTTTTTTTTTTAATTTGCTTACCGGGCTAAAGGTTAGCATGCTTAAAATACGTAAGTCGTTTTGTTCAACAAATTTAAGTAGATAACTCATCAGTTGTTTGCATCAGAGCGACAATTTTTGAGATAGTTATTAAAACTGTTTAAAGGTTGTCAAACGTTGTTTCTCGTTGTATATCCTTTAATTCTAGAGTTAAATTGATAAATAACGTGTACGAATTTGTTTAACGCATTTGTTTTGGTTACTCGACGGCTCAGTTCTCGTGTAGCCTACATATTGCGTTTTTTTTTTTTAATTTGCTTACCGGGCTAAAGGTTAGCATGCTTAAAATACGTAAGTCGTTTTGTTCAACAAATTTAAGTATATAACTCCTCAGTTGTTTGCATCAGAGCGACAATTTTTGAGATAGTTATTAAAACTGTTTAAAGGTTGTCAAACGTTGTTTCTCGTTGTATATCCTTTAATTCTAGAGTTAAATTGATAAATAACGTGTACGAATTTGTTTAACGCATTTGTTTTGCTTACTCGACGGCTCCGTTCTCGTGTAGCCTACATATTGCGTTTTTTTTTTAATTTGCTTACCGGCCTAAAGGTTAGCATGCTTAAAATACGTAAGTCGTTTTGTTCAATAAATTTAAGTAGATAACTCCTCAGTTGTTTGCATCAGAGCGACAATTTTTGAGATAGTTATTAAAACTGTTTAAAGGTTGTCAAACGTTGTTTCTCGTTGTATATCCTTTAATTCTAGAGTTAAATTAACAAATAACGTGTACGAATTTGTTTAACGCATTTGTTTTGGTTACTCGACGGCTCCGTTCTCGTGTAGCCTACATATTGCGTTTTTTTTAATTTGCTTACCGGGCTAAAGGTTAGCATGCTTAAAATACGTAAGTCGTTTTGTTCAACAAATTTAAGTAGATAACTCCTCAGTTGTTTGCATCAGAGCGAAAATTTTTTAGATAGTTATTAAAACTGTTTAAAGGTTGTCAAACGTTGTTTCTCGTTGTATATCCTTTAATTCTAGAGTTAAATTGATAAATAACGTGTACGAATTTGTTTAACGCATTTGTTTTGGTTACTCGACGTCTCCGTTCTCGTGTAGCCTACATATTGCGTTTTTTTTTTTTTTGCTTACCGGGCTAAAGGTTAGCATGCTTAAAATACGTAAGTCGTTTTGTTCAACAAATTTGAGTAGATAACTCATCAGTTGTTTGCATCAGAGCGACAATTTTTGAGATAGTTATTAAAACTGTTTAAAGGTTGTCAAACGTTGTTTCTCGTTGTATATCCTTTAATTCTAGAGTTAAATTGATAAATAACGTGCACGAATTTGTTTAACGCATTTGTTTTTGTTACTCGACGTCTCCGTTCTCGTGTAGCCTACATATTGCGTTTTTTTTTTTAATTTGCTTACCGGGCTAAAGGTTAGCATGCTTAAAATACGTAAGTCGTTTTGTTCAACAAATTTGAGTAGATATCTCATCAGTTGTTTGCATCAGAGCGACAATTTTTGAGATAGTTATTAAAACTGTTTAAAGGTTGTCAAACGTTGTTTCTCGTTGTATATCCTTTAATTCTAGAGTTAAATTGATAAATAACGTGTACGAATTTGTTTAACGCATTTGTTTTGGTTACTCGACGACTCCGTTCTCGTGTAGCCTACATATTGCGTTTTTTTTTTAATTTGCTTACCGGGCTAAAGGTTAGCATGCTTAAAATACGTAAGTCGTTTTGTTCAACAAATTTGAGTAGATAACTCATCAGTTGTTTGCGTCAGAGCGACAATTTTTGAGATAGTTATTAAAACTGTTCGAATTTGTTTAACGCATTTGTTTTGGTTACTCGACGTCTCCGTTCTCGTGTAGCCTACATATTGCGTTTTTTTTTTATTTGCTTACCGGGCTAAAGGTTAGCATGCTTAAAATACGTAAGTCGTTTTGTTCAACAAATTTGAGTAGATAACTCATCAGTTGTTTGCATCAGAGCGACAATTTTTGAGATAGTTATTAAAACTGTTTAAAGGTTGTCAAACGTTGTTTCTCGTTGTATATCCTTTAATTCTAGAGTTAAATTGATAAATAACGTGCACGAATTTGTTTAACGCATTTGTTTTTGTTACTCGACGTCTCCGTTCTCGTGTAGCCTACATATTGCGTTTTTTTTTTTAATTTGCTTACCGGGCTAAAGGTTAGCATGCTTAAAATACGTAAGTCGTTTTGTTCAACAAATTTGAGTAGATATCTCATCAGTTGTTTGCATCAGAGCGACAATTTTTGAGATAGTTATTAAAACTGTTTAAAGGTTGTCAAACGTTGTTTCTCGTTGTATATCCTTTAATTCTAGAGTTAAATTGATAAATAACGTGTACGAATTTGTTTAACGCATTTGTTTTGGTTACTCGACGACTCCGTTCTCGTGTAGCCTACATATTGCGTTTTTTTTTTAATTTGCTTACCGGGCTAAAGGTTAGCATGCTTAAAATACGTAAGTCGTTTTGTTCAACAAATTTGAGTAGATAACTCATCAGTTGTTTGCATCAGAGCGACAATTTTTGAGATAGTTATTAAAACTGTTTAAAGGTTGTCAAACGTTGTTTCTCGTTGTATATCCTTTAATTCTAGAGTTAAATTGATAAATAACGTGTACGAATTTGTTTAACGCATTTGTTTTGGTTACTCGACGGCTCCGTTCTCGTGTAGCCTACATATTGGGTTTTTTTTTTAATTTGCTTACCGGGCTAAAGGTTAGCATGCTTAAAATACGTAAGTTGTTTTGTTCAACAAATTTAAGTAGATAACTCCTCAGTTGATTGCATCAGAGCGATAATTTTTGAGATAGTTATTAAAACTGTTTAAAGGTTGTCAAACGTTGTTTCTCGTTGTATATCCTTTAATTCTAGAGTTAAATTGATAAATAACGTGTACGAATTTGTTTAACGCATTTGTTTTGGTTACTCGACGTCTCCGTTCTCGTGTAGCCTACATATTGCTTTTTTTTTTTAATTTGCTTACCGGGCTAAAGGTTAGCATGCTTAAAATACGTAAGTCGTTTTGTTCAACAAATTTAAGTAGATAACTCCTCAGTTGTTTGCATCAGAGCGACAATTTTTGAGATAGTTATTAAAACTGTTTAAAGGTTGTCAAACGTTGTTTCTCGTTGTATATCCTTTAATTCTAGAGTTAAATTGATAAATAACGTGTACGAATTTGTTTAACGCATTTGTTTTGGTTACTCGACGTCTCCGTTCTCGTGTAGCCTACATATTGGGTTTTTTTTAATTTGCTTACCGGGCTAAAGGTTAGCATGCTTAAAATAGGTAAGTCGTTTTGTTCAACAAATTTGAGTAGATAACTCAGCAGTTGTTTGCATCAGAGCGACAATTTTTGAGATAGTTATTAAAACTGTTTAAAGGTTGTCAAACGTTGTTTCTCGTTGTATATCCTTTAATTCTAGAGTTAAATTGATAATAACGTGTACGAATTTGTTTAACGCATTTGTTTTGGTTACTCGACGTCTCCGTTCTCGTGTACCTACATATTGCGTTTTTTTTTAAATTTGCTTACCGGGCTAAAGGTTAGCATGCTTAAAATACGTAAGTCGTTTTGTTCAACAAATTTAAGTAGATAACTCATCAGCTGTTTGCATCAGAGCGACAATTTTTGAGATAGTTATTAAAACTGTTTAAAGGTTGTCAAACGTTGTTACTCGTTGTATATGCTTTAATTCTAGAGTTAAATTGATAAATAACGTGTACGAATTTGTTTAACGCATTTGTTTTGGTTACTCGACGGCTCCGTTCTCGTGTAGCCTACATATTGCGTTTTTTTTTTAATTTGCTTACCGGGCTAAAGGTTAGCATGCTTTAAATACGTAAGTTGTTTTGTTCAACAAATTTAAGTAGATAACTCATCAGTTGTTTGCATCAGTGCGACAATTTTTGAGATAGTTATTAAAACTGTTTAAAGGTTGTCAAACGTTGTTTCTCGTTTTATATCCTTTAATTCTAGAGTTAAATTGATAAATAACATGTTCGAATTTGTTTAACGCATTTGTTTTGGTTACTCGACGTCTCCGTTCTCGTGTAGCCTACATATTGCGTTTTTTTTTTTTAATTTGCTTACCGGGCTAAAGGTTAGCATGCTTAAAATACGTAAGTTGTTTTGTTCAACAAATTTAAGTAGATAACTCCTCAGTTGTTTGCATCAGAGCGACAATTTTTGAGATAGTTATTAAAAAAACTGTTTAAAGGTTGTCAAACGTTGTTTCTCGTTTTATATCCTTTAATTCTAGAGTTAAATTGATAAATAACGTGTCCGAATTTGTTTAACGCATTTGTTTTGGTTACTCGACGGCTCAGTTCTCGTGTAGCCTACATATTGCGTTTTTTTTTTAATTTGCTTACCGGGCTAAAGGTTAGTATGCTTAAAATACGTAAGTCGTTTTGTTCAACAAATTTAAGTAGATAACTCATCAGTTGTTTGCATCAGAGCGACAATTTTTGAGATAGTTATTAAAACTGTTTAAAGGTTGTCAAACGTTGTTTCTCGTTGTATATCCTTTAATTCTAGAGTTAAATTGATAAATAATGTGTACGAATTTGTTTAACGCATTTGTTTTGGTTACTCGACGTCTCCGTTCTCGTGTAGCCTACATATTGCGTTTTTTTTTTTAATTTGCTTACCGGGCTAAAGGTTAGCATGCTTAAAATACGTAAGTCGTTTTGTTCAACAAATTTGAGTAGATAACTCATCAGTTGTTTGCATCAGAGCGACAATTTTTGAGATAGTTATTAAAACTGTTTAAAAGTTGTCAAACGTTGTTTCTCGTTGTATATCCTTTAATTCTAGAGTTAAATTGATAAATAACGTGTACGAATTTGTTTAACGCATTTGTTTTGGTTACTCGACGGCTCCGTTCTCGTGTAGCCTACATATTGCGTTTTTTTTTAAATTTGCTTACCGGGCTAAACGTTAGCATGCTTAAAATACGTAAGTCGTTTTGTTCAACAAATTTAAGTAGATAACTCATCAGTTGTTTGCATCAGAGCGACAATTTTTGAGATAGTTATTAAAACTGTTTAAAGGTTGTCAAACGTTGTTTCTCGTTGTATATCCTTTAATTCTAGAGTTAAATTGATAAATAACGTGTACGAATTTGTTTAACGCATTTGTTTTGGTTACTCGACGACTCCGTTCTCGTGTAGCCTACATATTGCGTTTTTTTTTTAATTTGCTTACCGGGCTAAAGGTTAGCATGCTTAAAATACGTAAGCCGTTTTGTTCAACAAATTTGAGTAGATAACTCATCAGTTGTTTGCATCAGAGCGACAATTTTTGAGATAGTTATTAAAACTGTTTAAAGGTTGTCAAACGTTGTTTCTCGTTGTATATCCTTTAATTCTAGAGTTAAATTGATAAATAACGTGTACGAATTTGTTTAACGCATTTGTTTTGGTTACTCGACGGCTCCGTTCTCGTGTAGCCTACATATTGCGTTTTTTTTTTAATTTGCTTACCGGGCTAAAGGTTAGCATGCTTAAAATACGTAAGTTGTTTTGTTCAACAAATTTAAGTAGATAACTCCTCAGTTGTTTGCATCAGAGCGACAATTTTTGAGATAGTTATTAAAACTGTTTAAAGGTTGTCAAACGTTGTTTCTCGTTGTATATCCTTTAATTCTAGAGTTAAATTGATAAATAACGTGTACGAATTTGTTTAACGCATTTGTTTTGGTTACTCGACGTCTCCGTTCTCGTGTAGCCTACATATTGCGTTTTTTTTTTTAATTTGCTTACCGGGCTAAAGGTTAGCATGCTTAAAATACGTAAGTCGTTTTGTTCAACAAATTTAAGTAGATAACTCCTCAGTTGTTTGCATCAGAGCGACAATTTTTGAGATAGTTATTAAAACTGTTTAAAGGTTGTCAAACGTTGTTTCTCGTTGTATATCCTTTAATTCTAGAGTTAAATTGATAAATAACGTGTACGAATTTGTTTAACGCATTTGTTTTGGTTACTCGACGTCTCCGTTCTCGTGTAGCCTACATATTGGGTTTTTTTTTAATTTGCTTACCGGGCTAAAGGTTAGCATGCTTAAAATAGGTTAGTCGTTTTGTTCAACAAATTTGAGTAGATAACTCAGCAGTTGTTTGCATCAGAGCGACAATTTTTGAGATAGTTATTAAAACTGTTTAAAGGTTGTCAAACGTTGTTTCTCGTTGTATATCCTTTAATTCTAGAGTTAAATTGATAATATCGTGTACGAATTTGTTTAACGCATTTGTTTTGGTTACTCGACGTCTGCGTTCTCGTGTACCTACATATTGCGTTTTTTTTTTAAATTTGCTTACCGGGCTAAAGGTTAGCATGCTTAAAATACGTAAGTCGTTTTGTTCAACAAATTTAAGTAGATAACTCATCAGCTGTTTGCATCAGAGCGACAATTTTTGAGATAGTTATTAAAACTGTTTAAAGGTTGTCAAACGTTGTTACTCGTTGTATATGCTTTAATTCTAGAGTTAAATTGATAAATAACGTGTACGAATTTGTTTAACGCATTTGTTTTGGTTACTCGACGGCTCCGTTCTCGTGTAGCCTACATATTGCGTTTTTTTTTAATTTGCTTACCGGGCTAAAGGTTAGCATGCTTTAAATACGTAAGTTGTTTTGTTCAACAAATTTAAGTAGATAACTCATCAGTTGTTTGCATCAGTGCGACAATTTTTGAGATAGTTATTAAAACTGTTTAAAGGTTGTCAAACGTTGTTTCTCGTTTTATATCCTTTAATTCTAGAGTTAAATTGATAAATAACATGTTCGAATTTGTTTAACGCATTTGTTTTGGTTACTCGACGTCTCCGTTCTCGTGTAGCCTACATATTGCGTTTTTTTTTTTAATTTGCTTACCGGGCTAAAGGTTAGCATGCTTAAAATACGTAAGTTGTTTTGTTCAACAAATTTAAGTAGATAACTCCTCAGTTGTTTGCATCAGAGCGACAATTTTTGAGATAGTTATTAAAAAAACTGTTTAAAGGTTGTCAAACGTTGTTTCTCGTTTTATATCCTTTAATTCTAGAGTTAAATTGATAAATAACGTGTACGAATTTGTTTAACGCATTTGTTTTGGTTACTCGACGGCTCAGTTCTCGTGTAGCCTACATATTGCGTTTTTTTTTTAATTTGCTTACCGGGCTAAAGGTTAGTATGCTTAAAATACGTAAGTCGTTTTGTTCAACAAATTTAAGTAGATAACTCATCAGTTGTTTGCATCAGAGCGACAATTTTTGAGATAGTTATTAAAACTGTTTAAAGGTTGTCAAACGTTGTTTCTCGTTGTATATCCTTTAATTCTAGAGTTAAATTGATAAATAATGTGTACGAATTTGTTTAACGCATTTGTTTTGGTTACTCGACGTCTCCGTTCTCGTGTAGCCTACATATTGCGTTTTTTTTTTTAATTTGCTTACCGGGCTAAAGGTTAGCATGCTTAAAATACGTAAGTCGTTTTGTTCAACAAATTTGAGTAGATAACTCATCAGTTGTTTGCATCAGAGCGACAATTTTTGAGATAGTTATTAAAACTGTTTAAAGGTTGTCAAACGTTGTTTCTCGTTGTATATCCTTTAATTCTAGAGTTAAATTGATAAATAACGTGTACGAATTTGTTTAACGCATTTGTTTCGGTTACTCGACGGCTCCGTTCTCGTGTAGCCTACATATTGCGTTTTTTTTTTAAATTTGCTTACCGGGCTAAACGTTAGCATGCTTAAAATACGTAAGTCGTTTTGTTCAACAAATTTAAGTAGATAACTCATCAGTTGTTTGCATCAGAGCGACAATTTTTGAGATAGTTATTAAAACTGTTTAAAGGTTGTCAAACGTTGTTTCTCGTTGTATATCCTTTAATTCTAGAGTTAAATTGATAAATAACGTGTACAAATTTGTTTAACGCATTTGTTTTGGTTACTCGACGTCTCCGTTCTCGTGTAGCCTACATATTGCGTTTTTTTTTTAATTTGCTTACCGGGCTAAAGGTTAGCATGCTTAAAATACGTAAGTCGTTTTGTTCAACAAATTTAAGTAGATAACTCATCAGTTGTTTGCATCAGAGCGACAATTTTTGAGATAGTTATTAAAACTGTTTAAAGGTTGTCAAACGTTGTTTCTCGTTGTATATCCTTTAATTCTAGAGTTAAATTGATACATAACGTGTACGAATTTGTTTAACGCATTTGTTTTGGTTACTCGACGGCTCAGTTCTCGTGTAGCCTACATATTGCGTTTTTTTTTTTAATTTGCTTACCGGGCTAAAGGTTAGCATGCTTAAAATACGTAAGTCGTTTTGTTCAACAAATTTAAGTATATAACTCCTCAGTTGTTTGCATCAGAGCGACAATTTTTGAGATAGTTATTAAAACTGTTTAAAGGTTGTCAAACGTTGTTTCTCGTTGTATATCCTTTAATTCTAGAGTTAAATTGATAAATAACGTGTACGAATTTGTTTAACGCATTTGTTTTGGTTACTCGACGGCTCCGTTCTCGTGTAGCTAAAATATTGCGTTTTTTTTTTAATTTGCTTACCGGGCTAAAGTTTAGCATGCTTAAAATACGTAAGTCGTTTTGTTCAATAAATTTAAGTAGATAACTCCTCAGTTGTTTGCATCAGAGCGACAATTTTTGAGATAGTTATTAAAACTGTTTAAAGGTTGTCAAACGTTGTTTCTCGTTGTATATCCTTTAATTCTAGAGTTAAATTAACAAATAACGTGTACGAATTTGTTTAACGCATTTGTTTTGGTTACTCGACGGCTCCGTTCTCGTGTAGCCTACATATTGCGTTTTTTTTTTAATTTGCTTACCGGGCTAAAGGTTAGCATGCTTAAAATACGTAAGTCGTTTTGTTCAACAAATTTAAGTAGATAACTCCTCAGTTGTTTGCATCAGAGCGAAAATTTTTGAGATAGTTATTAAAACTGTTTAAAGGTTGTCAAACGTTGTTTCTCGTTGTATATCCTTTAATTCTAGAGTTAAATTGATAAATAACGTGTACGAATTTGTTTAACGCATTTGTTTTGGTTACTCGACGTCTCCGTTCTCGTGTAGCCTACATATTGCGTTTTTTTTTTTATTTGCTTACCGGGCTAAAGGTTAGCATGCTTAAAATACGTAAGTCGTTTTGTTCAACAAATTTGAGTAGATAACTCATCAGTTGTTTGCATCAGAGCGACAATTTTTGAGATAGTTATTAAAACTGTTTAAAGGTTGTCAAACGTTGTTTCTCGTTGTATATCCTTTAATTCTAGAGTTAAATTGATAAATTACGTGTACGAATTTGTTTAACGCATTTGTTTTTGTTACTCGACGTCTCCGTTCTCGTGTAGCCTACATATTGCGTTTTTTTTTTTAATTTGCTTACTGGGCTAAAGGTTAGCATGCTTAAAATACGTAAGTCGTTTTGTTCAACAAATTTGAGTAGATATCTCATCAGTTGTTTGCATCAGAGCGACAATTTTTGAGATAGTTATTAAAACTGTTTAAAGGTTGTCAAACGTTGTTTCTCGTTGTATATCCTTTAATTCTAGAGTTAAATTGATAAATAACGTGTACGAATTTGTTTAACGCATTTGTTTTGGTTACTCGACGACTCCGTTCTCGTGTAGCCTACATATTGCGTTTTTTTTTTAATTTGTTTACCGGGCTAAAGGTTAGCATGCTTAAAATACGTAAGTCGTTTTGTTCAACAAATTTGAGTAGATAACTCATCAGTTGTTTGCATCAGAGCGAGAATTTTTGAGATAGTTATTAAATCTGTTTAAAGGTTGTCAAACGTTGTTTCTCGTTGTATATCCTTTAATTCTAGAGTTAAATTGATAAATAACGTGTACGAATTTGTTTAACGCATTTGTTTTGGTTACTCGACGGCTCCGTTCTCGTGTAGCCTACATATTGCGTTGTTTTTTTTAATTTGCTTACCGGGCTAAAGGTTAGCATGCTTAAAATACGTAAGTTGTTTTGTTCAACAAATTTAAGTAGATAACTCCTCAGTTGTTTGCATCAGAGCGACAATTTTTGAGATAGTTATTAAAACTGTTTAAAGGTTGTCAAACGTTGTTTCTCGTTGTATATCCTTTAATTCTAGAGTTAAATTGATAAATATCGTGTACGAATTTGTTTAACGCATTTGTTTTGGTTACTCGACGTCTCCGTTCTCGTGTAGCCTACATATTGCGTTTTTTTTTTTAATTTGCTTACCGGGCTAAAGGTTAGCATGCTTAAAATACGTAAGTCGTTTTGTTCAACAAATTTAAGTAGATAACTCCTCAGTTGTTTGCATCAGAGATAGTTATTAAAACTGTTTAAAGGTTGTCAAACGTTGTTTCTCGTTGTATATCCTTTAATTCTAGAGTTAAATTGATAAATAACGTGTACGAATTTGTTTAACGCATTTGTTTTGGTTACTCGACGTCTCCGTTCTCGTGTAGCCTACATATTGGGTTTTTTTTTAATTTGCTTACCGGGCTAAAGGTTAGCATGCTTAAAATAGGTAAGTCGTTTTGTTCAACAAATTTGAGTAGATAACTCAGCAGTTGTTTGCATCAGAGCGACAATTTTTGAGATAGTTATTAAAACTGTTTAAAGGTTGTCAAACGTTGTTTCTCGTTGTATATCCTTTAATTCTAGAGTTAAATTGATAATAACGTGTACGAATTTGTTTAACGCATTTGTTTTGGTTACTCGACGTCTCCGTTCTCGTGTACCTACATATTGCGTTTTTTTTTAAATTTGCTTACCGGGCTAAAGGTTAGCATGCTTAAAATACGTAAGTCGTTTTGTTCAACAAATTTGAGTAGATAACTCATCAGTTGTTTGCATCAGAGCGACAATTTTTGAGATAGTTATTAAAACTGTTTAAAGGTTGTCAAACGTTGTTTCTCGTTGTATATCCTTTAATTCTAGAGTTAAATTGATAAATAACGTGTACGAATTTGTTTAACGCATTTGTTTTGGTTACTCGACGTCTCCGTTCTCGTGTAGCCTACATATTGCGTTTTTTTTTTTAATTTGCTTACCGGGCTAAAGGTTAGCATGCTTAAAATACGTAAGTCGTTTTGTTCAACAAATTTAAGTAGATAACTCATCAGTTGTTTGCATCAGAGCGACAATTTTTGAGATAGTTATTAAAACTGTTTAAAGGTTGTCAAACGTTGTTTCTCGTTGTATATCCTTTAATTCTAGAGTTAAATTGATAAATAACATGTACGAATTTGTTTAACGCATTTGTTTTGGTTACTCGACGTCACCGTTCTCGTGTAGCCTATATATTGCGTTTTTTTTTAATTTGCTTAACGGGCTAAAGGTTAGCATGCTTAAAATACGTAAGTCGTTTTGTTCAACAAATTTGAGTAGATAACTCATCAGTTGTTTGCATCAGAGCGACAATTTTTGAGATAGTTATTAAAACTGTTTAAAGGTTGTCAAACGTTGTTTCTCGTTGTATATACTTTAATTCTAGAGTTAAATTGATAAATAACGTGTACGAATTTGTTTAACGCATTTGTTTTGGTTACTCGACGTCTCCGTTCTCGTGTAGCCTACATATTGCGTTTTTTTTTTTAATTTGCTTACCGGGCTAAAGGTTAGCATGCTTAAAATACGTAAGTCGTTTTGTTCAACAAATTTATGTAGATAACTCATCAGTTGTTTGCATCAGAGCGACAATTTTTGAGATAGTTATTAAAACTGTTTAAAGGTTGTCAAACGTTGTTTCTCGTTGTATATCCTTTAATTCTAGAGTTAAATTGATAAATAACGTGTACGAATTTGTTTAACGCATTTGTTTTGGTTACTCGACGTCTCCGTTCTCGTGTAGCCTACATATTGCGTTTTTTTTTTAATTTGCTTACCGGGCTAAAGGTTAGCATGCTTAAAATACATAAGTCGTTTTGTTCAACAAATTTGAGTAGATAACTCATCAGTTGTTTGCATCAGAGCGACAATTTTTGAGATAGTTATTAAAACTGTTTAAAGGTTGTCAAACGTTGTTTCTCGTTGTATATCCTTTAATTCTAGAGTTAAATTGATAAATAACGTGTACGAATTTGTTTAACGCATTTGTTTTGGTTACTCGACGTCTCCGTTCTCGTGTAGCCTACATATTGCGTTTTTTTTTTAATTTGCTTACCGGGCTAAAGGTTAGCATGCTTAAAATACGTAAGTCGTTTTGTTCAACAAATTTAAGTAGATAACTCATCAGTTGTTTGCATCAGAGCGACAATTTTTGAGATAGTTATTAAAACTGTTTAAAGGTTGTCAAACGTTGTTTCTCGTTGTATATCCTTTAATTCTAGAGTTAAATTGATAAATAACGTGTACGAATTTGTTTAACGCATTTGTTTTGGTTACTCGACGTCTCCGTTCTCGTGTAGCCTACATATTGGGTTTTTTTTTTTAATTTGCTTACCGGGCTAAAGGTTAGCATGCTTAAAATACGTAAGTCGTTTTGTTCAACAAATTTAAGTAGATAACTCATCAGTTGTTTGCATCAGAGCGACAATTTTTGAGATAGTTATTAAAACTGTTTAAAGGTTGTCAAACGTTGTTTTTCGTTGTATATCCTTTAATTCTAGAGTTAAATTGATAAATAACGCGTACGAATTTGTTTAACGAATTTTTTTGGTTACTCGACGTCTCCGTTCTCGTGTAGCCTACATATTGCGTTTTTTTTTTAATTTGCTTACCGGGCTAAAGGTTAGCATGCTTAAAATACGTAAGTCGTTTTGTTCAACAAATTTGAGTAGATAACTCAGCAGTTGTTTGCATCAGAGCGACAATTTTTGAGATAGTTATTAAAACTGTTTAAAGGTTGTCAAACGTTGTTTCTCGTTGTATATCCTTTAATTCTAGAGTTAAATTGATAAATAACGTGTACGAATTTGTTTAACGCATTTGTTTTGGTTACTCGACGTCTCCGTTCTCGTGTAGCCTACATATTGCGTTTTTTTTTTAATTTGCTTACGGGGCTAAAGGTTAGCATGCTTAAAATACGTAAGTCGTTTTGTTCAACAAATTTAAGTAGATAACTCATCAGTTGTTTGCATCAGAGCGACAATTTTTGAGATAGTTATTAAAACTGTTTAAAGGTTGTCAAACGTTGTTTCTCGTTGTATATCCTTTAATTCTAGAGTTAAATTGATAAATAACGTGTACGAATTTGTTTA
Source organism: Eurosta solidaginis (assembly GCF_040869045.1). Lineage (NCBI taxonomy): Eukaryota > Metazoa > Arthropoda > Insecta > Diptera > Tephritidae > Eurosta > Eurosta solidaginis. Next base: position 494,331 of record NW_027136940.1, read on the forward strand.
ACGCATTTGTTTTGGTTACTCGACGTCTCCGTTCTCGTGTAGCCTACATATTGGGTTTTTTTTTTTAATTTGCTTACCGGGCTAAAGGTTAGCATGCTTAAAATACGTAAGTCGTTTTGTTCAACAAATTTAAGTAGATAACTCATCAGTTGTTTGCATCAGAGCGACAATTTTTGAGATAGTTATTAAAACTGTTTAAAGGTTGTCAAACGTTGTTTCTCGTTGTATATCCTTTAATTCTAGAGTTAAATTGATAAATAACGTGTACGAATTTGTTTAACGCATTTGTTTTGGTTACTCGACGTCTCCGTTCTCGTGTAGCCTACATATTGCGTTTTTTTTAAATTTGCTTACCGGGCTAAAGGTTAGCATGCTTAAAATACGTAAGTCGTTTTGTTCAACAAATTTGAGTAGATAACTCAGCAGTTGTTTGCATCAGAGCGACAATTTTTGAGATAGTTATTAAAACTGTTTAAAGGTTGTCAAACGTTGTTTCTCGTTGTATATCCTTTAATTCTAGAGTTAAATTGATAAATAACGTGTAAGAATTTGTTTAACGCATTTGTTTTGGTTACTTGACGTCTCCGTTCTCGTGTAGCCTACATATTGCGTTTTTTTTTTAATTTGCTTACCGGGCTAAAGGTTAGCATGCTTAAAATACGTAAGTCGTTTTGTTCAACAAATTTGAGTAGATAACTCAGCAGTTGTTTGCATCAGAGCAACAATTTTTGAGATAGTTATTAAAACTGTTTAAAGGTTGTCAAACGTTGTTTCTCGTTGTATATCCTTTAATTCTAGAGTTAAATTGATAAATAACGTGTACGAATTTGTTTAACGCATTTGTTTTGGTTACTCGACGTCTCCGTTCTCGTGTAGCCTACATATTGCGTTTTTTTTTTTAATTTGCTTACCGGGCTAAAGGTTAGCATGCTTAAATACGTAAGTCGTTTTGTTCAACAAATTTAAGTAGATAACTCATCAGTTGTTTGCATCAGAGCGACAATTTTTGAGATAGTTATTAAAACTGTTTAAAGGTTGTCAAACGTTGTTTCTCGTTGTATATCCTTTAATTCTAGAGTTAAATTGATAAATAACGTGTACGAATTTGTTTAACGCATTTGTTTTGGTTACTCGACGTCTCCGTTCTCGTGTAGCCTACATATTGGGTTTTTTTTTTTAATTTGCTTACCGGGCTAAAGGTTAGCAATGCTTAAAATACGTAAGTCGTTTTGTTCAACAAATTTAAGTAGATAACTCATCAGTTGTTTGCATCAGAGCGACAATTTTTGAGATAGTTATTAAAACTGTTTAAAGGTTGTCAAACGTTGTTTCTCGTTGTATATCCTTTAATTCTAGAGTTAAATTGATAAATAACGCGTACGAATTTGTTTAACGCATTTTGTTTTGGTTACTCGACGTCTCCGTTCTCGTGTAGCCTACATATTGCGTTTTTTTTTTTAATTTGCTTACCGGGCTAAAGGTTAGCATGCTTAAAATACGTAAGTCGTTTTGTTCAACAAATTTAAGTAGATAACTCATAAGTTGTTTGCATCAGAGCGACAATTTTTGAGATAGTTATTAAAACTGTTTAAAAGGTTGTCAAACGTTGTTTCTCGTTGTATATCCTTTAATTCTAGAGTTAAATTGATAAATAACGTGTACGAATTTGTTTAACGCATTTGTGTTGGTTACTCGACGTCTCCGTTCTCGTGTAGCCTACATATTGCGTTTTTTTTAAATTTGCTTACCGGGCTAAAGGTTAGCATGCTTAAAATACGTAAGTCGTTTTGTTCAACAAATTTGAGTAGATAACTCAGCAGTTGTTTGCATCAGAGCGACAATTTTTGAGATAGTTATTTAAAACTGTTTAAAGGTTGTCAAACGTTGTTTCTCGTTGTATATCCTTTAATTCTAGAGTTAAATTGATAAATAACGTGTACGAATTTGTTTTAACGCATTTGTTTTGGTTACTTGACGTCTCCGTTCTCGTGTAGCCTACATATTGCGTTTTTTTTTTTAATTTGCTTACCGGGCTAAAGGTTAGCATGCTTAAAATACGTAAGTCGTTTTGTTCAACAAATTTGAGTAGATAACTCAGCAGTTGTTTGCATCAGAGCGACAATTTTTGAGATAGTTATTAAAAACTGTTTTAAAGGTTGTCAAACGTTGTTTCTCGTTGTATATCCTTTAATTCTAGAGTTAAATTGATAAATAACGTGTACGAATTTGTTTTAACGCATTTGTTTTGGTTACTCGACGTCTCCGTTCTCGTGTAGCCTACATATTGCGTTTTTTTTTTTTAATTTGCTTACCGGGCTAAAGGTTAGCATGCTTAAATACGTAAGTCGTTTTGTTCAACAAATTTAAGTAGATAACTCCATCAGTTGTTTGCATCAGAGCGACAATTTTTGAGATAGTTATTAAAACTGTTTAAAGGTTGTCAAACGTTGTTTTCTCGTTGTATATCCTTTAATTCTAGAGTTAAATTTATAAATAACGTGTACGAATTTGTTTAACGCATTTGTTTTGGTTACTCGATGTCTCCCGGTTCTCGTGTAGCCTACGTATTGCGTTTTTTTTTTTTGCTTACCAGGCTAAAGGTTAGCATGCTTAAAATACGTAAGTTGTTTTGTTCAACAAATTTAAGTAGATAACTCCTCAGTTGTTTGCATCAGAGCGACAATTTTTGAGATAGGTATTAAAACTGCTTAAAGGTAGTCAAACGTTGTTTCTCGTTGTATATCCTTTAATTCTATAGTTAAATTGATAAATAACGTGTACGAATTTGTTTAACGCATTTGTTTTGGTTACTCGACGTCTCCGTTCTCATGTAGCCTACATAGTGCGTTTTTTTTTTAATTTGCTTACCGGGCTAAATGTTAGCATGCTTAAAATACGTAAGTCGTTTTGTTCAACAAATTTAAGTAGATAACTCATCAGTTGTTTGCAGCAGAGCGACAATTTTTGAGATAGTTATTAAAACTGTTTAAAGGTTGTCAAACGTTGTTTCTCGTTGTATATCCTTTAATTCTAGAGTTAAATTGATAAATAACGTGTACGAATTTGTTTAACGCATTTGTTTTGGTTACTCGACGTCACCGTTCTCGTGTAGCCTACATATTGCGTTTTTTTTTTAATTTGCTTATCGGGCTAAAGGTTAGCATGCTTAAAATACGTAAGTCGTTTTGTTCAACAAATTTGAGTAGATAACTCATCCGACAATTTTTGAGATAGTTATTAAAACTGTTTAAAGGTTGTCAAACGTTGTTTCTCGTTGTATATACTTTAATTCTAGAGTTAAATTGATAAATAACGTGTACGAATTTGTTTAACGCATTTGTTTTGGTTACTCGACGTCTCCGTTCTCGTGTAGCCTACATATTGCGTTTTTTTTTTTAATTTGCTGAACGGGCTAAAGGTTAGCATGCTTAAAATACGTAAGTCGTTTTGTTCAACAAATTTAATTAGATAACTCATCAGTTGTTTGCATCAGAGCGACAATTTTTGAGATATTTATTAAAACTGTTTAAAGGTTGTCAAACGTTGTTTCTCGTTGTATATCCTTTAATTCTAGAGTTAAATTGATAAATAACGTGTACGAATTTGTTTAACGCATTTGTTTTGGTTACTCGACGTCTCCGTTCTCATGTAGCCTACATATTGCGTTTTTTTTTGAATTTGCTTACCGGGCTAAAGGTTAGCATGCTTAAAATACGCAAGTCGTTTTGTTCAACAAATTTGAGTAGATAACTCATCAGTTGTTTGCATCAGAGCGACAATTTTTGAGATAGTTATTAAAACTGTTTAAAGGTTGTCAAACGTTGTTTCTCGTTGTATATCCTTTAATTCTAGAGTTAAATTGATAAATAACGTGTACGAATTTGTTTAACGCATTTGTTTTGGTTACTCGACGTCTCCGTTCTCGTGTAGCCTACATATTGGGTTTTTTTTTTTAATTTGCTTACCGGGCTAAAGGTTAGCATGCTTAAAATACGTAAGTCGTTTTGTTCAACAAATTTAAGTAGATAACTCATCAGTTGTTTGCATCAGAGCGACAATTTTTGAGATAGTTATTAAAACTGTTTAAAGGTTGTCAAACGTTGTTTCTCGTTGTATATCCTTTAATTCTAGAGTTAAATTGATAAATAACGTGTACGAATTTGTTTAACGCATTTGTTTTGGTTACTCGACGTCTCCGTTCTCGTGTAGCCTACATATTGCGTTTTTTTTTTTAATTTGCTTACCGGGCTAAAGGTTAGCATGCTTAAAATACGTAAGTCGTTTTGTTCAACAAATTTGAGTAGATAACTCAGCAGTTGTTTGCATCAGAGCGACAATTTTTGAGATAGTTATTAAAACTGTTTAAAGGTTGTCAAACGTTGTTTCTCGTTGTATATCCTTTAATTCTAGAGTTAAATTGATAAATAACGTGTACGAATTTGTTTAACGCATTTGTTTTGGTTACTCGACGTCTCCGTTCTCGTGTAGCCTACATATTGCGTTTTTTTTTTTAATTTGCTTACCGGGCTAAAGGTTAGCATGCTTAAATACGTAAGTCGTTTTGTTCAACAAATTTAAGTAGATAACTCATCAGTTGTTTGCATCAGAGCGACAATTTTTGAGATAGTTATTAAAACTGTTTAAAGGTTGTCAAACGTTGTTTCTCGTTGTATATCCTTTAATTCTAGAGTTAAATTGATAAATAACGTGTACGAATTTGTTTAACGCATTTGTTTTGGTTACTCGACGTCTCCGTTCTCGTGTAGCCTACATATTGGGTTTTTTTTTTTAATTTGCTTACCGGGCTAAAGGTTAGCATGCTTAAAATACGTAAGTCGTTTTGTTCAACAAATTTAAGTAGATAACTCATCAGTTGTTTGCATCAGAGCGACAATTTTTGAGATAGTTATTAAAACTGTTTAAAGGTTGTCAAACGTTGTTTCTCGTTGTATATCCTTTAATTCTAGAGTTAAATTGATAAATAACGCGTACGAATTTGTTTAACGCATTTGTTTTGGTTACTCGACGTCTCCGTTCTCGTGTAGCCTACATATTGCGTTTTTTTTTTAATTTGCTTACCGGGCTAAAGGTTAGCATGCTTAAAATACGTAAGTCGTTTTGTTCAACAAATTTAAGTAGATAACTCATAAGTTGTTTGCATCAGAGCGACAATTTTTGAGATAGTTATTAAAACTGTTTAAAGGTTGTCAAACGTTGTTTCTCGTTATATATCCTTTAATTCTAGAGTTAAATTGATAAATAACGTGTACGAATTTGTTTAACGCATTTGTTTTGGTTACTCGACGTCTCCGTTCTCGTGTAGCCTACATATTGCGTTTTTTTTAAATTTGCTTACCGGGCTAAAGGTTAGCATGCTTAAAATACGTAAGTCGTTTTGTTCAACAAATTTGAGTAGATAACTCAGCAGTTGTTTGCATCAGAGCGACAATTTTTGAGATAGTTATTAAAACTGTTTAAAGGTTGTCAAACGTTGTTTCTCGTTGTATATCCTTTAATTCTAGAGTTAAATTGATAAATAACGTGTACGAATTTGTTTAACGCATTTGTTTTGGTTACTTGACGTCTCCGTTCTCGTGTAGCCTACATATTGCGTTTTTTTTTTAATTTGCTTACCGGGCTAAAGGTTAGCATGCTTAAAATACGTAAGTCGTTTTGTTCAACAAATTTGAGTAGATAACTCAGCAGTTGTTTGCATCAGAGCGACAATTTTTGAGATAGTTATTAAAACTGTTTAAAGGTTGTCAAACGTTGTTTCTCGTTGTATATCCTTTAATTCTAGAGTTAAATTGATAAATAACGTGTACGAATTTGTTTAACGCATTTGTTTTGGTTACTCGACGTCTCCGTTCTCGTGTAGCCTACATATTGCGTTTTTTTTTTAATTTGCTTACCGGGCTAAAGGTTAGCATGCTTAAATACGTAAGTCGTTTTGTTCAACAAATTTAAGTAGATAACTCATCAGTTGTTTGCATCAGAGCGACAATTTTTGAGATAGTTATTAAAACTGTTTAAAGGTTGTCAAACGTTGTTTCTCGTTGTATATCCTTTAATTCTAGAGTTAAATTGATAAATAACGTGTACGAATTTGTTTAACGCATTTGTTTTGGTTACTCGATGTCTCCGTTCTCGTGTAGCCTACATATTGCGTTTTTTTTTTGCTTACCAGGCTAAAGGTTAGCATGCTTAAAATACGTAAGTTGTTTTGTTCAACAAATTTAAGTAGATAACTCCTCAGTTGTTTGCATCAGAGCGACAATTTTTGAGATAGGTATTAAAACTGTTTAAAGGTAGTCAAACGTTGTTTCTCGTTGTATATCCTTTAATTCTATAGTTAAATTGATAAATAACGTGTACGAATTTGTTTAACGCATTTGTTTTGGTTACTCGACGTCTCCGTTCTCATGTAGCCTACATAGTGCGTTTTTTTTTTAATTTGCTTACCGGGCTAAATGTTAGCATGCTTAAAATACGTAAGTCGTTTTGTTCAACAAATTTAAGTAGATAACTCATCAGTTGTTTGCAGCAGAGCGACAATTTTTGAGATAGTTATTAAAACTGTTTAAAGGTTGTCAAACGTTGTTTCTCGTTGTATATCCTTTAATTCTAGAGTTAAATTGATAAATAACGTGTACGAATTTGTTTAACGCATTTGTTTTGGTTACTCGACGTCACCGTTCTCGTGTAGCCTACATATTGCGTTTTTTTTTTAATTTGCTTATCGGGCTAAAGGTTAGCATGCTTAAAATACGTAAGTCGTTTTGTTCAACAAATTTGAGTAGATAACTCATCAGTTGTTTGCATCAGAGCGACAATTTTTGAGATAGTTATTAAAACTGTTTAAAGGTTGTCAAACGTTGTTTCTCGTTGTATATACTTTAATTCTAGAGTTAAATTGATAAATAACGTGTACGAATTTGTTTAACGCATTTGTTTTGGTTACTCGACGTCTCCGTTCTCGTGTAGCCTACATATTGCGTTTTTTTTTTTAATTTGCTGAACGGGCTAAAGGTTAGCATGCTTAAAATACGTAAGTCGTTTTGTTCAACAAATTTAATTAGATAACTCATCAGTTGTTTGCATCAGAGCGACAATTTTTGAGATATTTATTAAAACTGTTTAAAGGTTGTCAAACGTTGTTTCTCGTTGTATATCCTTTAATTCTAGAGTTAAATTGATAAATAACGTGTACGAATTTGTTTAACGCATTTGTTTTGGTTACTCGACGTCTCCGTTCTCATGTAGCCTACATATTGCGTTTTTTTTTGAATTTGCTTACCGGGCTAAAGGTTAGCATGCTTAAAATACGCAAGTCGTTTTGTTCAACAAATTTGAGTAGATAACTCATCAGTTGTTTGCATCAGAGCGACAATTTTTGAGATAGTTATTAAAACTGTTTAAAGGTTGTCAAACGTTGTTTCTCGTTGTATATCCTTTAATTCTAGAGTTAAATTGATAAATAACGTGTACGAATTTGTTTAACGCATTTGTTTTGGTTACTCGACGTCTCCGTTCTCGTGTAGCCTACATATTGCGTTTTTTTTTTAATTTGCTAACCGGGCTAAAGGTTAGCATGCTTAAAATACGTAAGTCGTTTTGTTCAACAAATTTAAGTAGATAACTCATCAGTTGTTTGCATCAGAGCGACAATTTTTGAGATAGTTATTAAAACTGTTTAAAGGTTGTCAAACGTTGTTTCTCGTTGTATATCCTTTAATTCTAGAGTTAAATTGATAAATAACGTGTACGAATTTGTTTAACGCATTTGTTTTGGTTACTCGACGTCTCCGTTCTCGTGTAGCCTACATATTGGGTTTTTTTTTTTAATTTGCTTACCGGGCTAAAGGTTTGCATGCTTAAAATACGTAAGTCGTTTTGTTCAACAAATTTAAGTAGATAACTCATCAGTTGTTTGCATCAGAGCGACAATTTTTGAGATAGTTATTAAAACTGTTTAAAGGTTGTCAAACGTTGTTTCTCGTTGTATATCCTTTAATTCTAGAGTTAAATTGATAAATAACGTGTACGAATTTGTTTAACGCATTTGTTTTGGTTACTCGACGTCTCCGTTCTCGTGTAGCCTACATATTGCGTTTTTTTTTTAATTTGCTTACCGGGCTAAAGGTTAGCATGCTTAAAATACGTAAGTCGTTTTGTTCAACAAATTTAAGTAGATAGCTCATAAGTTGTTTGCATCAGAGCGACAATTTTTGAGATAGTTATTAAAACTGTTTAAAGGTTGTCAAACGTTGTTTCTCGTTGTATATCCTTTAATTCTAGAGTTAAATTGATAAATAACGTGTACGAATTTGTTTAACGCATTTGTTTTAGTTACTCGACGTCTCCGTTCTCGTGTAGCCTACATATTGCGTTTTTTTTAAATTTGCTTACCGGGCTAAAGGTTAGCATGCTTAAAATACGTAAGTCGTTTTGTTCAACAAATTTGAGTAGATAACTCAGCAGCTGTTTGCATCAGAGCGACAATTTTTGAGATAGTTATTAAAACTGTTTAAAGGTTGTCAAACGTTGTTTCTCGTTGTATATCCTTTAATTCTAGAGTTAAATTGATAAATAACGTGTACGAATTTGTTTAACGCATTTGTTTTGGTTACTCGACGTCTCCGTTCTCGTGTAGCCTACATATTGCGTTTTTTTTTTTAATTTGCTTACCGGGCTAAAGGTTAGCATGCTTAAAATACGTAAGTCGTTTTGTTCAACAAATTTGAGTAGATAACTCAGCAGTTGTTTGCATCAGAGCGACAATTTTTGAGATAGTTATTAAAACTGTTTAAAGGTTGTCAAACGTTGTTTCTCGTTGTATATCCTTTAACTCTAGAGTTAAATTGATAAATAACGTGTACGAATTTGTTTAACGCATTTGTTTTGGTTACTCGACGTCTCCGTTCTCGTGTAGCCTACATATTGCGTTTTTTTTAATTTGCTTACCGGGCTAAAGGTTAGCATGCTTAAATACGTAAGTCGTTTTGTTCAACAAATTTAAGTAGATAACTCATCAGTTGTTTGCATCAGAGCGACAATTTTTGAGATAGTTATTAAAACTGTTTAAAGGTTGTCAAACGTTGTTTCTCGTTGTATATCCTTTAATTCTAGAGTTAAATTGATAAATAACGTGTACGAATTTGTTTAACGCATTTGTTTTGGTTACTCGACGTCTCCGTTCTCGTGTAGCCTACATATTGCGTTTTTTTTTTTTTGCTTACCAGGCTAAAGGTTAGCATGCTTAAAATACGTAAGTTGTTTTGTTCAACAAATTTAAGTAGATAACTCCTCAGTTGTTTGCATCAGAGCGACAATTTTTGAGATAGTTATTAAAACTGTTTAAAGGTAGTCAAACGTTGTTTCTCGTTGTATATCCTTTAATTCTAGAGTTAAATTGATAAATAACGTGTACCAATTTGTTTAACGCATTTGTTTTGGTTACTCGACGTCTCCGTTCCCGTGTAGCCTACATATTGAGTTTTTTTTTAATTTGCTTACCGGGCTAAAGGTTAGCATGCTTAAAATACGTAAGTCGTTTTGTTCAACAAATTTAAGTAGATAACTCATAAGTTGTTTGCATCAGAGCGACAATTTTTGAGATAGTTATTAAAACTGTTTAAAGGTTGTCAAACGTTGTTTCTCGTTGTATATCCTTTAATTCTAGAGTTAAATTGATAAATAACGTGTACGAATTTGTTTAACGCATTTGTTTTGGTTACTCGACGTCTCCGTTCTCATGTAGCCTACATATTGCGTTTTTTTTTTAATTTGCTTACCGGGCTAAATGTTAGCATGCTTAAAATACGTAAGTCGTTTTGTTCAACAAATTTAAGTAGATAACTCATCAGTTGTTTGCAGCAGAGCGACAATTTTTGAGATAGTTATTAAAACTGTTTAAAGGTTGTCAAACGTTGTTTCTCGTTGTATATCCTTTAGTTCTAGAGTTAAATTGATAAATAACGTGTACGAATTTGTTTAACGCATTTGTTTTGGTTACTCGACGTCTCCGTTCTCGTGTAGCCTACATATTGCGTTTTTTTTTTTAATTTGCTTACCGGGCTAAAGGTTAGCATGCTTAAAATACGTAAGTCGTTTTGTTCAACAAATTTGAGTAGATAACTCATCAGTTGTTTGCATCAGAGCGACAATTTTTGAGATAGTTATTAAAACTGTTTAAAGGTTGTCAAACGTTGTTTCTCGTTGTATATCCTTTAATTCTAGAGTTAAATTGATAAATAACGTGTACGAATTTGTTTAACGCATTTGTTTTGGTTACTTGACGTCTCCGTTCTCGTGTAGCCTACATATTGCGTTTTTTTTTTTAATTTGCTTACCGGGCTAAAGGTTAGCATGCTTAAAATACGTAAGTCGTTTTGTTCAACAAATTTAAGTAGATAACTCCTCAGTTGTTTGCATCAGAGCGACAATTTTTGAGATAGTTATTAAAACTGTTTAAAGGTTGTCAAACGTTGTTTCTCGTTGTATATCCTTTAATTCTAGAGTTAAATTGATAAATAACGTGTACGAATTTGTTTAACGCATTTGTTTTGGTTACTCGACGGCACCGTTCTCGTGTAGCCTACATATTGCGTTTTTTTTTTTAATTTGCTTACCGGGCTAAAGGTTAGCATGCTTAAAATACGTAAGTCGTTTTGTTCAACAAATTTAAGTAGATAACTCATCAGTTGTTTGCATCAGAGCGACGATTTTTGAGATAGTTATTAAAACTGTTTAAAGGTTGTCAAACGTTGTTTCTCGTTGTATATCCTTTAATTCTAGAGTTAAATTGATAAATAACGTGTACGAATTTGTTTAACGCATTTGTTTTGGTTACTCGACGGCTCCGTTCTCGTGTAGCCTACATATTGCGTTTTTTTTTTTAATTTGCTTACCGGGCTAAAGGTTAGCATGCTTAAAATACGTAAGTCGTTTTGTTCAACAAATGTAAGTAGATAACTCATCAGTTGTTTGCATCAGAGCGACAATTTTTGAGATAGTTATTAAAACTGTTTAAAGGTTGTCAAACGTTGTTTCTCGTTGTATATCCTTTAATTCTAGAGTTAAATTGATAAATAACGTGCACGAATTTGTTTAACGCATTTGTTTTGGTTACTCGACGTCTCCGTTCTCGTGTAGCCTACATATTGCGTTTTTTTTTTTAATTTGCTTACCGGGCTAAAGGTTAGCATGCTTAAAATACGTAGGTCGTTTTGTTCAACAAATTTGAGTAGATAACTCATCAGTTGTTTGCATCAGAGCGACAATTTTTGAGATAGTTATTAAAACTGTTTAAAGGTTGTCAAACGTTGTTTCTCGTTGTATATCCTTTAATTCTAGAGTTAAATTGATAAATAACGTGTACGAATTTGTTTAACGTATTTGTTTTGGTTACTCGACGTCACCGTTCTCGTGTAGCCTACATATTGCGTTTTTTTTTTAATTTGCTTACCGGGCTAAAGGTTAGCATGCTTAAAATACGTAAGTCGTTTTGTTCAACAAATTTGAGTAGATAACTCAGCAATTGTTTGCATCAGAGCGACAATTTTTGAGATAGTTATTAAAACTGTTTAAAGGTTGTCAAACGTTGTTTCTCGTTGTATATCCTTTAATTCTAGAGTTAAATTGATAAATAACGTGTACGAATTTGTTTAACGCATTTGTTTTGGTTACTCGACGACTCCGTTCTCGTGTAGCCTACATATTGCGTTTTTTTTTTTAATTTGCTTACCGGGCTAAAGGTTAGCATGCTTAAAATACGTAAGTCGTTTTGTTCAACAAATTTGAGTAGATAACTCATCAGTTGTTTGCATCAGAGCGACAATTTTTGAGATAGTTATTAAAACTGTTTAAAGGTTGTCAAACGTTGTTTCTCGTTGTATATCCTTTAATTCTAGAGTTAAATTGATAAATAACGTGTACGAATTTGTTTAACGCATTTGTTGTGGTTACTCGACGGCTCCGTTCTCGTGTAGCCTACATATTGCGTTTTTTTTTTTTAATTTGCTTACCGGGCTAAAGGTTAGCGTGCTTAAAATACGTGAGTTGTTTTGTTCAACAAATTTAAGTAGATAACTCCTCAGTTGTTTGCATCAGAGCGACAATTTTTGAGATAGTTATTAAAACTGTTTAAAGGTTGTCAAACGTTGTTTCTCGTTGTATATCCTTTAATTCTAGAGTTAAATTGATAAATAACGTGTTCGAATTTGTTTAGCGCATTTGTTTTGGTTACTCGATGTCTCCGTTCTCGTGTAGCCTACATATTGTGTTTTTTTTTTAATTTGCTTACCGGGCTAAAGGTTAGCATGCTTAAAATACGTAAGTCGTTTTGTTCAACAAATTTAAGTAGATAACTCCTCAGTTGTTTGCATCAGAGCGACAATTTTTGAGATAGTTATTAAAACTGTTTAAACGTTGTCAAACGTTGTTTCTCGTTGTATATCCTTTAATTCTAGAGTTAAATTGATAAATAACGTGTACGAATTTGTTTAACGCATTTGTTTTTGTTACTCGACGTCTCCGTTCTCGTGTAGCCTGCATATTGGGTTTTTTTTAATTTGCTTACCGGGCTAAAGGTTAGCATGCTTAAAATACGTAAGTCGTTTTGTTCAACAAATTTGAGTAGATAACTCAGCAGTTGTTTGCATCAGAGCGACAATTTTTGAGATAGTTATTAAAACTGTTTAAAGGTTGTCAAAAGTTGTTTCTCGTTGTATATCCTTTAATTCTAGAGTCAAATTGATAAATAACGTGTACGAATTTGTTTAACGCATTTGTTTTGGTTACTCGACGGCTCCGTTCTCGTGTAGCCTACATATTGCGTTTTTTTTTTTAATTTGCTTACCGGGCTAAAGGTTAGCATGCTTAAAATACGTAAGTTGTTTTGTTCAACAAATTTAAGTAGATAACTCCTCAGTTGTTTGCATCAGAGCGACAATTTTTGAGATAGTTATTAAAACTGTTTAAAGGTTGTCAAACGTTGTTTCTCGTTGTATATCCTTTAATTCTAGAGTTAAATTGATAAATAACGTATACGAATTTGTTTAACGCATTTGTTTTGGTTACTCGACGTCTCCGTTCTCGTGTAGCCTACATATTGCGTTTTCTTTTAATTTGCTTACCGAACTAAAGGTTAGCATGCTTAAAATACGTAAGTCGTTTTGTTCAACAAATTTAAGTAGATAACTCCCCAGTTGTTTGCATCAGAGCGACAATTTTTGAGATAGTTATTAAAACTGTTTAAAGGTTGTCAAACGTTGTTTCTCGTTGTATATCCTTTAATTCTAGAGTTAAATTGATAAATAACGTGTACGAATTTGTTTAACGCATTTGTTTTGGTTACTCGACGTCTCCGTTCTCGTGTAGCCTACATATTGCGTTTTTTTTTTAATTTGCTTACCGGGCTAAAGGTTAGCATGCTTAAAATACGTAAGTCGTTTTGTTCAACAAATTTGAGTAGATAACTCAGCAATTGTTTGCATCAGAACGACAATTTTTGAGATAGTTATTAAAACTGTTTAAAGGTTGTCAAACGTTGTTTCTCGTTGTATATCCTTTAATTCTAGAGTTAAATTGATAAATAACGTGTACGAATTTGTTTAACGCATTTGTTTTTGTTACTCGACGTCTCCGTTCTCGTGTAGCCTACATATTGCGTTTTTTTTTTTAATTTGCTTACCGGGCTAAAGGTTAGCATGCTTAAAATACGTAAGTCGTTTTGTTCAACAAATTTGAGTAGATATCTCATCAGTTGTTTGCATCAGAGCGACAATTTTTGAGATAGTTATTAAAACTGTTTAAAGGTTGTCAAACGTTGTTTCTCGTTGTATATCCTTTAATTCTAGAGTTAAATTGATAAATAACGTGTACGAATTTGTTTAACGCATTTGTTTTGGTTACTCGACGACTCCGTTCTCGTGTAGCCTACATATTGCGTTTTTTTTTAATTTGCTTACCGGGCTAAAGGTTAGCATGCTTAAAATACGTAAGTCGTTTTGTTCAACAAATTTGAGTAGATAACTCAGCAGTTGTTTGCATCAGAGCGACAATTTTTGAGATAGTTATTAAAACTGTTTAAAGGTTGTCAAACGTTGTTTCTCGTTGTATATCCTTTAATTCTAGAGTTAAATTGATAAATAACGTGTACGAATTTGTTTAACGCATTTGTTTTGGTTACTCGACGTCTCCGTTCTCGTGTAGCCTACATATTGCGTTTGTTTTTTAATTTGCTTACCGGGCTAAAGGTTAGCATGCTTAAAATACGTAAGTCGTTTTGTTCAACAAATTTAAGTAGATAACTCCTCAGTTGTTTGCATCAGAGCGACAATTTTTGAGATAGTTATTAAAACTGTTTAAAGGTTGTCAAACGTTGTTTCTCGTTGTATATCCTTTAATTCTAGAGTTAAATTGATAAATAACGTGTACGAATTTGTTTAACGCATTTGTTTTGGTTACTCGACGTCTCCGTTCTCGTGTAGCCTACATATTGGGTTTTTTTTTAATTTGCTTACCGGGCTAAAGGTTAGCATGCTTAAAATACGTAAGTCGTTTTGTTCAACAAATTTGAGTAGATAACTCAGCAGTTGTTTGCATCAGAGCGACAATTTTTGAGATAGTTATTAAAACTGTTTAAAGGTTGTCAAACGTTGTTTCTCGTTGTATATCCTTTAATTCTAGAGTTAAATTGATAATAACGTGTACGAATTTGTTTAACGCATTTGTTTTGGTTACTCGACGTCTCCGTTCTCGTGTACCTACATATTGCGTTTTTTTTTTAAATTTGCTTACCGGGCTAAAGGTTAGCATGCTTAAAATACGTAAGTCGTTTTGTTCAACAAATTTGAGTAGATAACTCATCAGTTGTTTGCATCAGAGCGACAATTTTTGAGATAGTTATTAAAACTGTTTAAAGGTTGTCAAACGTTGTTTCTCGTTGTATATCCTTTAATTCTAGAGTTAAATTGATAAATAACGTGTACGAATTTGTTTAACGCATTTGTTTTGGTTAATCGACGTCTCCGTTCTCGTGTAGCCTACATTTTGCGTTTTTTTTTTAATTTGCTTACCGGGCTAAAGGTTAGCATGCTTAAAATACGTAAGTCGTTTTGTTCAACAAATTTAAGTAGATAACTCGTCAGTTGTTTGCATCAGAGCGACAATTTTGGAGATAGTTATTAAAACTGTTTAAAGGTTGTCAAACGTTGTTTCTCGTTGTATATCCTTTAATTCTAGAGTTAAATTGATAAATAACATGTACGAATTTGTTTAACGCATTTGTTTTGGTTACTCGACGTCACCGTTCTCGTGTAGCCTACATATTGCGTTTTTTTTTAATTTGCTTACCGGGCTAAAGGTTAGCATGCTTAAAATACGTAAGTCGTTTTGTTCAACAAATTTGAGTAGATAACTCATCAGTTGTTTGCATCAGAGCGACAACTTTAGAGATAGTTATTAAAACTGTTTAAAGGTTGTCAAACGTTGTTTCTCGTTGTATATCCTTTAATTCTAGAGTTAAATTGATAAATAACGTGTACGAATTTGTTTAACGCATTTGTTTTGGTTACTCGACGTCTCCGTTCTCGTGTAGCCTACATATTGCGTTTTTTTTTTTAATTTGCTTAACGGGCTAAAGGTTAGCATGCTTAAAATACGTAAGTCGTTTTGTTCAACAAATTTAAGTAGATAACTCATCAGTTGTTTGCATCAGAGCGACAATTTTTGAGATAGTTATTAAAACTGTTTAAAGGTTGTCAAACGTTGTTTCTCGTTGTATATCCTTTAATTCTAGAGTTAAATTGATAAATAACGTGTACGAATTTGTTTAACGCATTTGCTTTGGTTACTCGACGCCTCCGTTCTCGTGTAGCCTACATATTGCGTTTTTTTTTAATTTGCTTACCGGGCTAAAGGTTAGCATGCTTAAAATACATAAGTCGTTTTGTTCAACAAATTTGAGTAGATAACTCATCAGTTGTTTGCATCAGAGCGACAATTTTTGAGATAGTTATTAAAACTGTTTAAAGGTTGTCAAACGTTGTTTCTCGTTGTATATCCTTTAATTCTAGAGTTAAATTGATAAATAACGTGTACGAATTTGATTAACGCATTTGTTTTGGTTACTCGACGTCTCCGTTCTCGTGTAGCCTACATATTGCGTTTTTTTTTTAATTTGCTTACCGGGCTAAAGGTTAGCATGCTTAAAATACGTAAGTCGTTTTGTTCAACAAATTTAAGTAGATAACTCATCAGTTGTTTGCATCAGAGCGACAATTTTTGAGATAGTTATTAAAACTGTTTAAAGGTTGTCAAACGTTGTTTCTCGTTGTATATCCTTTAATTCTAGAGTTAAATTGATAAATAACGTGTACGAATTTGTTTAACGCATTTGTTTTGGTTACTCGACGTCTCCGTTCTCGTGTAGCCTACATATTGGGTTTTTTTTTTTAATTTGCTTACCGGGCTAAAGGTTAGCATGCTTAAAATACGTAAGTCGTTTTGTTCAACAAATTTAAGTAGATAACTCATCAGTTGTTTGCATCAGAGCGACAATTTTTGAGATAGTTATTAAAACTGTTTAAAGGTTGTCAAACGTTGTTTCTCGTTGTATATCCTTTAATTCTAGAGTTAAATTGATAAATAACATGTACGAATTTGTTTAACGCATTTGTTTTGGTTACTCGACGTCTCCGTTCTCGTGTAGCCTACATATTGCGTTTTTTTTTAAATTTGCTTACCGGGCTAAAGGTTAGCATGCTTAAAATACGTAAGTCGTTTTGTTCAACAAATTTAAGTAGATAACTCATAAGTTGTTTGCATCAGAGCGACAATTTTTGAGATAGTTATTAAAACTGTTTAAAGGTTGTCAAACGTTGTTTCTCGTTGTATATCCTTTAATTCTAGAGTTAAATTGATAAATAACGTGTACGAATTTGTTTAACGCATTTGTTTTGGTTACTCGACGTCTCCGTTCTCGTGTAGCCTACATATTGCGTTTTTTTTAAATTTGCTTACCGGGCTAAAGGTTAGCATGCTTAAAATACGTAAGTCGTTTTGTTCAACAAATTTGAGTAGATAACTCAGCAGTTGTTTGCATCCGAGCGACAATTTTTGAGATAGTTATTAAAACTGTTTAAAGGTTGTCAAACGTTGTTTCTCGTTGTATATCCTTTAATTCTAGAGTTAAATTGATAAATAACGTATACGAATTTGTTTAACGCATTTGTTTTGGTTACTCGACGTCTCCGTTCTCGTGTAGCCTACATATTGCGTTTTTTTTTTTAATTTGCTTACCGGGCTAAAGGTTAGCATGCTTAAAATACGTAAGTCGTTTTGTTCAACAAATTTGAGTAGATAACTCAGCAGTTGTTTGCATCAGAGCGACAATTTTTGAGATAGTTATTAAAACTGTTTAAAGGTTGTCAAACGTTGTTTCTCGTTGTATATCCTTTAATTCTAGAGTTAAATTGATAAATAACGTGTACGAATTTGTTTAACGCATTTGTTTTGGTTACTCGAGGTCTCCGTTCTCATGTAGCCTACATATTGCGTTTTTTTTTAATTTGCTTACCGGGCTAAAGATTAGCATGCTTAAAATACGTAAGTCGTTTTGTTCAACAAATTTAAGTAGATAACTCATCAGTTGTTTGCATCAGAGCGACAATTTTTGAGATAGTTATTAAAACTGTTTAAAGGTTGTCAAACGTTGTTTCTCGTTGTGTATCCTTTAATTCTAGAGTTAAATTGATAAATAACGTGTACGAATTTGTTTAACGCATTTGTTTTGGTTACTCGACGGCTCCGTTCTCGTGTAGCCTACATATTGCGTTTTTTTTTTTAATTTGCTTACCGGGCTAAAGGTTAGCATGCTTAAATACGTAAGTCGTTTTGTTCAACAAATTTAAGTAGATAACTCATCAGTTGTTTGCATCAGAGCGACAATTTTTGAGATAGTTATTAAAACTGTTTAAAGGTAGTCAAACGTTGTTTCTCGTTGTATATCCTTTAATTCTAGAGTTAAATTGATAAATAACGTGTACGAATTTGTTTAACGCATTTGTTTTGGTTACTCGACGTCTCCGTTCTCATGTAGCCTACATATTGCGTTTTTTTTTAATTTGCTTACCGGGCTAAAGGTTAGCATGCTTAAAATACGTAAGTCGTTTTGTTCAACAAATTTGAGTAGATAACTCATCAGTTGTTTGCATCAGAGCGACAATTTTTGAGATAGTTATTAAAACTGTTTAAAGGTTGTCAAACGTTGTTTCTCGTTGTATATCCTTTAATTCTAGAGTTAAATTGATAAATAACGTGTACGAATTTGTTTAACGCATTTGTTTTGGTTACTCGACGGCTCCGTTCTCGTGTAGCCTACATATTGCGTTTTTTTTTTTAATTTGCTTACCGGGCTAAAGGTTAGCATGCTTAAAATACGTAAGTTGTTTTGTTCAACAAATTTAAGTAGATAACTCCTCAGTTGTTTGCATCAGAGCGACAATTTTTGAGATAGTTATTAAAACTGTTTAAAGGTTGTCAAACGTTGTTTCTCGTTGTATATCCTTTAATTCTAGAGTTAAATTGATAAATAACGTGTACGAATTTGTTTAACGCATTTGTTTTGGTTACTCGACGTCTCCGTTCTCGTGTAGCCTACATATTGCGTTTTTTTTTAATTTGCTTACCGGGCTAAAGGTTAGCATGCTTAAAATACGTAAGTCGTTTTGTTCAACAAATTTAAGTAGATAACTCCTCAGTTGTTTGCATCAGAGCGACAATTTTTGAGATAGTTATTAAAACTGTTTAAAGGTTGTCAAACGTTGTTTCTCGTTGTATATCCTTTAATTCTAGAGTTAAATTGATAAATAACGTGTACGAATTTGTTTAACGCATTTGTTTTGGTTACTCGACGTCTCCGTTCTCGTGTAGCCTACATATTGGGTTTTTTTTAATTTGCTTACCGGGCTAAAGGTTAGCATGCTTAAAATACGTAAGTCGTTTTGTTCAACAAATTTGAGTAGATAACTCAGCAGTTGTGTGCATCAGAGCGACAATTTTTGAGATAGTTATTAAAACTGTTTAAAGGTTGTCAAACGTTGTTTCTCGTTGTATATCCTTTAATTCTAGAGTTAAATTGATAAATAACGTGTACGAATTTGTTTAACGCATTTGTTTTGCTTAATCGACGTCTCCGTTCTCGTGTAGCCTACATATTGCGTTTTTTTTTTAATTTGCTTACCGGGCTAAAGGTTATCATGCTTAAAATACGTAAGTCGTTTTGTTCAACAAATTTAAGTAGATAACTCATCAGTTGTTTGCATCAGAGCGACAATTTTTGAGATAGTTATTAAAACTGTTTAAAGGTTGTCAAACGTTGTTTCTCGTTGTATATCCTTTAATTCTAGAGTTAAATTGATAAATAACATGTACGAATTTGTTTAACGCATTTGTTTTGGTTACTCGACGTCACCGTTCTCGTGTAGCCTACATATTGCGTTTTTTTTTAATTTGCTTACCGGGCTAAAGGTTAGCATGCTTAAAATACGTAAGTCGTTTTGTTCAACAAATTTGAGTAGATAACTCATCAGTTGTTTGCATCAGAGCGACAACTTTTGAGATAGTTATTAAAACTGTTTAAACGTTGTCAAACGTTGTTTCTCGTTGTATATCCTTTAATTCTAGAGTTAAATTGATAAATAACGTGTACGAATTTGTTTAACGCATTTGTTTTGGTTACTCGACGTCTCCGTTCTCGTGTAGCCTACATATTGCGTTTTTTTTTTAATTTGCTTACCGGGCTAAAGGTTAGCATGCTTAAAATACGTAAGTCGTTTTGTTCAACAAATTTAAGTAGATAACTCATCAGTTGTTTGCATCAGAGCGACAATTTTTGAGATAGTTATTAAAACTGTTTAAAGGTTGTCAAACGTTGTTTCTCGTTGTATATCCTTTAATTCTAGAGTTAAATTGATAAATAACGTGTACGAATTTGTTTAACGCATTTGTTTTGGTTACTCGACGTCTCCGTTCTCGTGTAGCCTACATATTGGGTTTTTTTTTTTAATTTGCTTACCGGGCTAAAGGTTAGCATGCTTAAAATACGTAAGTCGTTTTGTTCAACAAATTTAAGTAGATAACTCATCAGTTGTTTGCATCAGAGCGACAATTTTTGAGATAGTTATTAAAACTGTTTAAAGGTTGTCAAACGTTGTTTCTCGTTGTATATCCTTTAATTCTAGAGTTAAATTGATAAATAACGTGTACGAATTTGTTTAACGCATTTGTTTTGGTTACTCGAGGTCTCCGTTCTCGTGTAGCCTACATATTGCGTTTTTTTTTTAATTTGCTTACCGGGCTAAAGGTTACCATGCTTAAAATACGTAAGTCGTTTTGTTCAACAAATTTAAGTAGATAACTCATAAGTTGTTTGCATCAGAGCGACAATTTTTGAGATAGTTATTAAAACTGTTTAAAGGTTGTCAAACGTTGTTTCTCGTTGTATATCCTTTAATTCTAAAGTTAAATTGATAAATAACGTGTACGAATTTGTTTAACGCATTTGTTTTGGTTACTCGACGTCTCCGTTCTCGTGTAGCCTACATATTGCGTTTTTTTTAAATTTGCTTACCGGGCTAAAGGTTAGCATGCTTTAAATACGTAAGTCGTTTTGTTCAACAAATTTGAGTAGATAACTCAGCAGTTGTTTGCATCAGAGCGACAATTTTTGAGATAGTTATTAAAACTGTTTAAAGGTTGTCAAACGTTGTTTCTCGTTGTATATCCTTTAATTCTAGAGTTAAATTGATAAATAACGTGTACGAATTTGTTTAACGCATTTGTTTTGGTTACTCGACGTCTCCGTTCTCGTGTAGCCTACATATTGCGTTTTTTTTTTTAATTTGCTTACCGGGCTAAAGGTTAGCATGCTTAAAATACGTAAGTCGTTTTGTTCAACAAATTTGAGTAGATAACTCAGCAGTTGTTTGCATCAGAGCGACAATTTTTGAGATAGTTATTAAACTGTTTAAAGGTTGTCAAACGTTGTTTCTCGTTGTATATCCTTTAATTCTAGAGTTAAATTGATAAATAACGTGTACGAATTTGTTTAACGCATTTGTTTTGGTTACTCGACGTCTCCGTTCTCGTGTAGCCTACATATTGCGTTTTTTTTTTAATTTGCTTACCGGGCTAAAGGTTAGCATGCTTAAATACGTAAGTCGTTTTGTTCAACAAATTTAAGTAGATAACTCATCAGTTGTTTGCATCAGAGCGACAATTTTTGAGATAGTTATTAAAACTGTTTAAAGGTTGTCAAACGTTGTTTCTCGTTGTATATCCTTTAATTCTAGAGTTAAATTGATAAATAACGTGTACGAATTTGTTTAACGCATTTGTTTTGGTTACTCGACGTCTCCGTTCTCGTGTAGCCTACATATTGCGTTTTTTTTTTTTTGCTTACCAGGCTAAAGGTTAGCATGCTTAAAATACGTAAGTTGTTTTGTTCAACAAATTTAAGTAGATAACTCCTCAGTTGTTTGCATCAGAGCGACAATTTTTGAGATAGTTATTAAAACTGTTTAAAGGTAGTCAAACGTTGTTTCTCGTTGTATATCCTTTAATTCTAGAGTTAAATTGATAAATAACGTGTACGAATTTGTTTAACGCATTTGTTTTGGTTACTCGACGTCTCCGTTCTCATGTAGCCTACATATTGCGTTTTTTTTTTTAATTTGCTTACCGGGCTAAATGTTAGCACGCTTAAAATACGTAAGTCGTTTTGTTCAACAAATTTAGGTAGATAACTCATCAGTTGTTTGCAGCAGAGCGAAAATTTTTGAGATAGTTATTAAAACTGTTTAAAGGTTGTCAAACGTTGTTTCTCGTTGTATATCCTTTAATTCTAGAGTTAAATTGATAAATAACGTGTACGAATTTGTTTAACGCATTTGTTTTGGTTACTCGACGTCACCGTTCTCGTGTAGCCTACATATTGTGTTTTTTTTTAATTTGCTTACCGGGCTAAAGGTTAGCATGCTTAAAATACGTAAGTCGTTTTGTTCAACAAATTTGAGTAGATAACTCATCAGTTGTTTGCATCAGAGCGACAATTTTTGAGATAGTTATTAAAACTGTTTAAAGGTTGTCAAACGTTGTTTCTCGTTGTATATACTTTAATTCTAGAGTTAAATTGATAAATAACGTGTACGAATTTGTTTAACGCATTTGTTTTGGTTACTCGACGTCTCCGTTCTCGTGTAGCCTACATATTGCGTTTTTTTTTTTAATTTGCTGAACGGGCTAAAGGTTAGCATGCTTAAAATACGTAAGTCGTTTTGTTCAACAAATTTAAGTAGATAACTCATCAGTTGTTTGCATCAGAGCGACAATTTTTGAGATAGTTATTAAAACTGTTTAAAGGTTGTCAAACGTTGTTTCTCGTTGTATATCCTTTAATTCTAGAGTTAAATTGATAAATACCGTGTACGAATTTGTTTAACGCATTTGTTTTGGTTACTCGACGTCTCCGTTCTCGTGTAGCCTACATATTGCGTTTTTTTTTAATTTGCTTACCGGGCTAAAGGTTAGCATGCTTAAAATACGTAAGTCGTTTTGTTCAACAAATTTGAGTAGATAACTCATCAGTTGTTTGCATCAGAGCGACAATTTTTGAGATAGTTATTAAAACTGTTTAAAGGTTGTCAAACGTTGTTTCTCGTTGTATATCCTTTAATTCTAGAGTTAAATTGATAAATAACGTGTACGAATTTGTTTAACGCATTTGTTTTGGTTACTCGACGTCTCCGTTCTCGTGTAGCCTACATATTGCGTTTTTTTTTTAATTTGCTTACCGGGCTAAAGGTTAGCATGCTTAAAATACGTAAGTCGTTTTGTTCAACAAATTTAAGTAGATAACTCATAAGTTGTTTGCATCAGAGCGACAATTTTTGAGATAGTTATTAAAACTGTTTAAAGGTTGTCAAACGTTGTTTCTCGTTGTATATCCTTTAATTCTAGAGTTAAATTGATAAATAACGTGTACGAATTTGTATAACGCATTTGTTTTGGTTACTCGACGTCTCCGTTCTCGTGTAGCCTACATATTGCGTTTTTTTTAAATTTGCTTACCGGGCTAAAGGTTAGCATGCTTAAAATACGTAAGTCGTTTTGTTCAAGAAATTTGAGTAGATAACTCAGCAGTTGTTTGCATCAGAGCGACAATTTTTGAGATAGTTATTAAAACTGTTTAAAGGTTGTCAAACGTTGTTTCTCGTTGTATATCCTTTAATTCTAGAGTTAAATTGATAAATAACGTGTACGAATTTGTTTAACGCATTTGTTTTGGTTACTCGACGTCGCCGTTCTCGTGTAGCCTACATATTGCGTTTTTTTTTTAATTTGCTTACCGGGCTAAAGGTTAGCATGCTTAAAATACGTAAGCCGTTTTGTTCAACAAATTTAAGTAGATAACTCAGCAGTTGTTTGCATCAGAGCGACAATTTTTGAGATAGTTATTAAAACTGTTTAAAGGTTGTCAAACGTTGTTTCTCGGTGTATATCCTTTAATTCTAGAGTTATATTGATAAATAACGTGTACGAATTTGTTTAACGCATTTGTTTTGGTTACTCGACGTCTCCGTTCTCGTGTAGCCTACATATTGCGTTTTTTTTTTTAATTTGCTTACCGGGCTAAAGGTTAGCATGCTTAAATACGTAAGTCGTTTTGTTCAACAAATTTAAGTAGATAACTCATCAGTTGTTTGCATCAGAGCGACAATTTTTGAGATAGTTATTAAAACTGTTTAAAGGTTGTCAAACGTTGTTTCTCGTTGTATATCCTTTAATTCTAGAGTTAAATTGATAAATAACGTGTACGAATTTGTTTAACGCATTTGTTTTGGTTACTCGACGTCTCCGTTCTCGTGTAGCCTACATATTGCGTTTTTTTTTTTTTGCTTACCAGGCTAAAGGTTAGCATGCTTAAAATACGTAAGTTGTTTTGTTCAACAAATTTAAGTAGATAACTCTTCAGTTGTTTGCATCAGAGCGACAATTTTTGAGATAGTTATTAAAACTGTTTAAAGGTAGTCAAACGTTGTTTCTCGTTGTATATCCTTTAATTCTAGAGTTAAATTGATAAATAACGTGTACGAATTTGTTTAACGCATTTGTTTTGGTTACTCGACGTCTCCGTTCCCGTGTAGCCTACATATTGCGTTTTTTTTTAATTTGCTTACCGGGCTAAAGGTTAGCATGCTTAAAATACGTAAGTCGTTTTGTTCAACAAATTTAAGTAGATAACTCATAAGTTGTTTGCATCAGAGCGACAATTTTTGAGATAGTTATTAAAACTGTTTAAAGGTTGTCAAACGTTGTTTCTCGTTGTATATCCTTTAATTCTAGAGTTAAATTGATAAATAACGTGTACGAATTTGTTTAACGCATTTGTTTTGGTTACTCGACGTCTCCGTTCTCATGTAGCCTACATATTGCGTTTTTTTTTTTAATTTGCTTACCGGGCTAAATTTTAGCATGCTTAAAATACGTAAGTCGTTTTGTTCAACAAATTTAAGTAGATAACTCATCAGTTGTTTGCAGCAGAGCGACAATTTTTGAGATAGTTATTAAAACTGTTTAAAGGTTGTCAAACGTTGTTTCTCGTTGTATATCCTTTAATTCTAGAGTTAAATTGATAAATAACGTGTACGAATTTGTTTAACGCATTTGTTTTGGTTACTTGACGTCTCCGTTCTCGTGTAGCCTACATATTGCGTTTTTTTTTTTAATTTGCTTACCGGGCTAAAGGTTAGCATGCTTAAAATACGTAAGTCGTTTTGTTCAACAAATTTGAGTAGATAACTCATCAGTTGTTTGCATCACAGCGACAATTTTTGAGATAGTTATTAAAACTGTTTAAAGGTTGTCAAACGTTGTTTCTCGTTGTATATCCTTTAATTCTAGAGTTAAATTGATAAATAACGTGTACGAATTTGTTTAACGCATTTGTTTTGGTTACTTGACGTCTCCGTTCTCGTGTAGCCTACATATTGCGTTTTTTTTTTTAATTTGCTTACCGGGCTAAAGGTTAGCATGCTTAAAATACGTAAGTCGTTTTTTTCAACAAATTTAAGTAGATAACTCCTCAGTTGTTTGCATCAGAGCGACAATTTTTGAGATAGTTATTAAAACTGTTTAAAGGTTGTCAAACGTTGTTTCTCGTTGTATATCCTTTAATTCTAGAGTTAAATTGATAAATAACGTGTACGAATTTGTTTAACGCATTTGTTTTGGTTACTCGACGGCTCCGTTCTCGTGTAGCCTACATATTGCGTTTTTTTTTTTAATTTGCTTACCGGGCTAAAGGTTAGCATGCTTAAAATACGTAAGTCGTTTTGTTCAACAAATTTAAGTAGATAACTCCTCAGTTGTTTGCATCAGAGCGACAATTTTTGAGATAGTTATTAAAACTGTTTAAAGGTTGTCAAACGTTGTTTCTCGTTGTATATCCTTTAAATCTAGAGTTATATTGATAAATAACGTGTACGAATTTGTTTAGCGCATTTGTTTTGGTTACTCGACGGCTCAGTTCTCGTGTAGCCTACATATTGCGTTTTTTTTTTTAATTTGCTTACCGGGCTAAAGGTTAGCATGCTTAAAATACGTAAGTCGTTTTGTTCAACAAATTTAAGTAGATAACTCCTCAGTTGTTTGCATCAGAGCGACAATTTTTGAGATAGTTATTAAAACTGTTTAAAGGTTGTCAAACGTTGTTTCTCGTTGTATATCCTTTAATTCTAGAGTTAAATTGATAAATAACGTGTACGAATTTGTTTAACGCATTTGTTTTGGTTACTCGACGGCTCCGTTCTCGTGTAGCCTACATATTGCGTTTTTTTTTTAATTTGCTTACCGGGCTAAAGGTTAGCATGCTTAAAATACGTAAGTCGTTTTGTTCAACAAATTTGAGTAGATAACTCAGCAGTTGTTTGCATCAGAGCGACAATTTTTGAGATAGTTATTAAAACTGTTTAAAGGTTGTCAAACGTTGTTTCTCGTTGTATATCCTTTAATTCTAGAGTTAAATTGATAAATAACGTGTACGAATTTGTTTAACGCATTTGTTTGGTTACTCGACGGCTCCGTTCTCGTGTAGCCTACATATTGCGTTTTTTTTTTAATTTGCTTACCGGGCTAAAGGTTAGCATGCTTAAAATACGTAAGTCGTTTTGTTCAACAAATATAAGTAGATAACTCATCAGTTCTTTGCATCAGAGCGACAATTTTTGAGATAGTTATTAAAACTGTTTAAAGGTTGTCAAACGTTGTTTCTCGTTGTATATCCTTTAATTCTAGAGTTAAATTGATAAATAACGTGTACGAATTTGTTTAACGCATTTGTTTTGGTTACTCGACGTCTCCGTTCTCGTGTAGCCTACATATTGCGTTTTTTTTTTAATTTGCTTACCGGCTAAAGGTTAGCATGCTTAAAATACGTAGGTCGTTTTGTTCAACAAATTTGAGTAGATAACTCATCAGTTGTTTGCATCAGAGCGACAATTTTTGAGATAGTTATTAAAACTGTTTAAAGGTTGTCAAACGTTGTTTCTCGTTGTATATCCTTTAATTCTAGAGTTAAATTGATAAATAACGTGTACGAATTTGTTTAACGCATTTGTTTTGGTTACTCGACGGCTCCGTTCTCGTGTAGCCTACATATTGCGTTTTTTTTTTAATTTGCTTACCGGGCTAAAGGTTAGCATGCTTAAAATACGTAAGTCGTTTTGTTCAACAAATTTAAGTAGATAACTCCTCAGTTGTTTGCATCAGAGCGACAATTTTTGAGATAGTTATTAAAACTGTTTAAAGGTTGTCAAACGTTGTTTCTCGTTGTATATCCTTTAAATCTAGAGTTAAATTGATAAATAACGTGTACGAATTTGTTTAGCGCATTTGTTTTGGTTACTCGACGGCTCAGTTCTCGTGTAGCCTTCATATTGCGTTTTTTTTTTAATTTGCTTACCGGGCTAAAGGTTAGCATGCTTAAAATACGTAAGTCGTTTTGTTCAACAAATTTAAGTAGATAACTCCTCAGTTGTTTGCATCAGAGCGACAATTTTTGAGATAGTTATTAAAACTGTTTAAAGGTTGTCAAACGTTGTTTCTCGTTGTATATCCTTTAATTCTAGAGTTAAATTGATAAATAACGTGTACGAATTTGTTTAACGCATTTGTTTTGGTTACTCGACGGCTCCGTTCTCGTGTAGCCTACATATTGCGTTTTTTTTTTTAATTTGCTTACCGGGCTAAAGGTTAGCATGCTTAAAATACGTAAGTCGTTTTGTTCAACAAATTTGAGTAGATAACTCAGCAGTTGTTTGCATCAGAGCGACAATTTTTGAGATAGTTATTAAAACTGTTTAAAGGTTGTCAAACGTTGTTTCTCGTTGTATATCCTTTAATTCTAGAGTTAAATTGATAAATAACGTGTACGAATTTGTTTAACGCATTTGTTTGGTTACTTGACGGCTCCGTTCTCGTGTAGCCTACATATTGCGTTTTTTTTTTAATTTGTTTACCGGGCTAAAGGTTAGCATGCTTAAAATACGTAAGTCGTTTTGTTCAACAAATATAAGTAGATAACTCATCAGTTGTTTGCATCAGAGCGACAATTTTTGAGATAGTTATTAAAACTGTTTAAAGGTTGTCAAACGTTGTTTCTCGTTGTATATCCTTTAATTCTAGAGTTAAATTGATAAATAACGTGTACGAATTTGTTTAACGCATTTGTTTTGGTTACTCGACGTCTCCGTTCTCGTGTAGCCTACATATTGCGTTTTTTTTTTAATTTGCTTACCGGGCTAAAGGTTAGCATGCTTAAAATACGTAGGTCGTTTTGTTCAACAAATTTGAGTAGATAACTCATCAGTTGTTTGCATCAGAGCGACAATTTTTGAGATAGTTATTAAAACTGTTTAAAGGTTGTCAAACGTTGTTTCTCGTTGTATATCCTTTAATTCTAGAGTTAAATTGATAAATAACGTGTACGAATTTGTTTAACGCATTTGTTTTGGTTACTCGACGTCTCCGTTCTCGTGTAGCCTACATATTGCGTTTTTTTTAATTTGCTTACCGGGCTAATGGTTAGCATGCTTAAAATACGTAAGTCGTTTTGTTCAACAAATTTAAGTAGATAACTCCTCAGTTGTTTGCATCAGAGCGACAATTTTTGAGATAGTTATTAAAACTGTTTAAAGGTTGTCAAACGTTGTTTCTCGTTGTATATCCTTTAATTCTAGAGTTAAATTGATAAATAACGTGTACGAATTTGTTTAACGCATTTGTTTTGGTTACTCGACGTCTCCGTTCTCGTGTAGCCTACATATTGCGTTTTTTTTTAATTTGCTTACCGGGCTAAAGGTTAGCATGCTTAAAATACGTAAGTCGTTTTGTTCAACAAATTTGAGTAGATAACTCAGCAATTGTTTGCATCAGAGCGACAATTTTTGAGATAGTTATTAAAACTGTTTAAAGGTTGTCAAACGTTGTTTCTCGTTGTATATCCTTTAATTTTAGAGTTAAATTGATAAATAACGTGTACGAATTTGTTTAACGCATTTGTTTTGGTTACTCGACGTCTCCGTTCTCGTGTAGCCTACATATTGCGTTTTTTTTTAATTTGCTTACCGGGCTAAAGGTTAGCATGCTTAAAATACGTAAGTCGTTTTGTTCAACAAATTTGAGTAGATAACTCATCAGTTGTTTGCATCAGAGCGACAATTTTTGAGATAGTTATTAAAACTGTTTAAAGGTTGTCAGACGTTGTTTCTCGTTGTATATCCTTTAATTCTAGAGTTAAATTGATAAATAACGTGTACGAATTGGTTTAACGCATTTGTTTTGGTTACTCGACGTCTCCGTTCTCGTGTAGCCTACATATTGCGTTTTTTTTTAATTTGCTTACCGGGCTAAAGGTTAGCATGCTTAAAATACGTAAGTCGTTTTGTTCAACAAATTTTAGTAGATAACTCATCAGTTGTTTGCATCAGAGCGACAATTTTTGAGATAGTTATTAAAACTGTTTAAAGGTTGTCAAACGTTGTTTCTCGTTGTATATCCTTTAATTCTAGAGTTAAATTGATAAATAACGTGTACGAATTTGTTTAACGCATTTGTTTTGGTTACTCGACGGCTCCGTTCTCGTGTAGCCTACATATTGCGTTTTTTTTCTAATTTGCTTACCGGGCTAAAGGTTAGCATGCTTAAAATACGTAAGTCGTTTTGTTCAACAAATTTAAGTAGATAACTCATCAGTTGTTTGCATCAGAGCGACAATTTTTGAGATAGTTATTAAAAATGTTTAAAGGTTGTCAAACGTTGTTTCTCGTTTGTATATCCTTTAATTCTAGAGTTAAATTGATAAATAACGTGTACGAATTTGTTTAACGCATTTGTTTTGGTTACTCGACGTCTCCGTTCTCGTGTAGCCTACATATTGCGTTTTTTTTTTTAATTTGCTTACCGGGCTAAAGGTTAGCATGCGTAAAATACGTAAGTCGTTTTGTTCAACAAATTTAAGTAGATAACTCCTCAGTTGTTTGCATCAGAGCGACAATTTTTGAGATAGTTATTAAAACTATTTAAAGGTTATCAAACGTTGTTTCTCGTTGTATATCCTTTAATTCTAGAGTTAAATTGATAAATAACGTGTACGAATTTGTTTAACGCATTTGTTTTGGTTACTCGACGGCTCAGTTCTCGTGTAGCTTACATATTGCGTTTTTTTTAATTTGCTTACCGGGCTAAAGGTTAGCATGCTTAAAATACGTAAGTCGTTTTGTTCAACAAATTTAAGTAGATAACTCCTCAGTTGTTTGCATCAGAGCGACAATTATTAAACTGTTTAAAGGTTGTCAAACGTTGTTTCTCGTTGTATATCCTTTAATTCTAGAGTTAAATTGATAAATAACGTGCACGAATTTGTTTAACGCATTTGTTTTGGTTACTCGACGTCTCCGTTCTCGTGTAGCCAACATATTGCGTTTTTTTTTTTAATTTGCTTACCGGGCTAAAGGTTAGCATGCTTAAAATACGTAAGTCGTTTTGTTCAACAAATTTAAGTAGATAACTCATCAGTTGTTTGCATCAGAGCGACAATTTTTGAGATAGTTATTAAAACTGTTTAAAGGTTGTCAAACGTTGTTTCTCGTTGTATATCCTTTAATTCTAGAGTTAAATTGATAAATAACGTGTTCGAATTTGTTTAACGCATTTGTTTTGGTTACTCGACGTCTCCGTTCTCGTGTAGCCTACATATTGCGTTTTTTTTAATTTGCTTACCGGGCTAAAGGTTAGCATGCTTAAAATACGTAAGTCGTTTTGTTCAACAAATTTAAGTAGATAACTCCTCAGTTGTTTGCATCAGAGCGACAATTTTTGAGATAGTTATTAAAACTGTTTAAAGGTTGTCAAACGTTGTTTCTCGTTGTATATCCTTTAATTCTAGAGTTAAATTGATAAGTAACGTGTACGAATTTGTTTAACGCATTTGTTTTGGTTACTCGACGGCTCCGTTCTCGTGTAGCCTACATATTGCGTTTTTTTTTTAATTTGCTTACCGGGCTAAAGGTTAGCATGCTTAAAATACGTAAGTTGTTTTGTTCAACAAATTTAAGTAGATAACTCCTCAGTTGTTTGCATCAGAGCGACAATTTTTGAGATAGTTATTAAAACTGTTTAAAGGTTGTCAAACGTTGTTTCTCGTTGTATATCCTTTAATTCTAGAGTTAAATTGATAAATAACGTGTACGAATTTGTTTAACGTATTTATTTTGGTTACTCGACGGCTCCGTTCTCGTGTAGCCTACATATTGCGTTTTTTTTTAATTTGCTTACCGGGCTAAAGGTTAGCATGCTTAAAATACGCAAGTCGTTTTGTTCAACAAATTTGAGTAGATACCTCATCAGTTGTTTGCATCAGAGCGACAATTTTTGAGATAGTTATTAAAACTGTTTAAAGGTTGTCAAACGTTGTTTCTCGTTGTATATCCTTTAATTCTAGGGTTAAATTGATAAATAACGTGTACGAATTTGTTTAACGCATTTGTTTTGGTTACTCGACGCCTCCGTTCTCGTGTAGCCTACATATTGCGTTTTTTTTTTAATTTGCTTACCGGGCTAAAGGTTAGCATGCTTAAAATACGTAAGTCGTTTTGTTCAACAAATTTGAGTAGATACCTCATCAGTTGTTTGCATCAGAGCGACAATTTTTGAGATAGTTATTAAAACTGTTTAAAGTTTGTCAAACGTTGTTTCTCGTTGTATATCCTTTAATTCTAGAGTTAAATTGATAAATAACGTGTACGAATTTGTTTAACGCATTTGTTTTGGTTACTCGACGGCTCCGTTCTCGTGTAGCCTACATATTGCGTTTTTTTTTTTAATTTGCTTACCGGGCTAAAGGTTAGCATGCTTAAAATACCTAAGTCGTTTTGTTCAACAAATTTAAGTAGATAACTCATCAGTTGTTTGCATCAGAGCGACAATTTTTGAGATAGTTATTAAAACTGTTTAAAGGTTGTCAAACGTTGTTTCTTGTTGTATATCCTTTAATTCTAGAGTTAAATTGATAAATAACGTGTTCGAATTTGTTTAACGCATTTGTTTTGGTTACTTAACGGCTCCGTTCTCGTGTAGCCTACATATTGCGTTTTTTTTTAATTTGCTTACCGGGCTAAAGGTTAGCATGCTTAAAATACGTAAGTCGTTTTGTTCAACAAATTTAAGTAGATAACTCATCAGTTGTTTGCATCAGAGCGACAATTTTTGAGATAGTTATTAAAACTGTTTAAAGGTTGTCAAACGTTGTTTCTCGTTGTATATCCTTTAATTCTAGAGTTAAATTGATAAATAACGTGTACGAATTTGTTTAACGCATTTGTTTTGGTTACTCGACGTCTCCGTTCTCGTGTAGCCTACATATTGCGTTTTTTTTTAATTTGCTTACCGGGCTAAAGGTTAGCATGCTTAAAATACGTAAGTCGTTTTGTTCAAAAAATTTAAGTAGATAACTCATCAGTTGTTTGCATCAGAGCGACAATTTTTGAGATAGTTACTAAAACTGTTGAAAGGTTGTCAAACGTTGTTTCTCGTTGTATATCCTTTAATTCTAGAGTTAAATTGATAAATAACGTGTACGAATTTGTTTAACGCATTTGTTTTGGTTACTCGACGGCTCAGTTCTCGTGTAGCCTACATATTGCGTTTTTTTTTTAATTTGCTTACCGGGCTAAAGGTTAGCATGCTTAAAATACGTAAGTCGTTTTGTTCAACAAATTTAAGTAGATAACTCATCAGTTGTTTGCATCGGAGCGACAATTTTTGAGATAGTTATTAAAACTGTTTAAAGGTTGTCAAACGTTGTTTCTCGTTGTATATCCTTTAATTCTAGAGTTAAATTGATAAATCACGTGTACGAATTTGTTTAACGCATTTGTTTTGGTTACTCGACGTCTCCGTTCTCGTGTAGCCTATATATTGCGTTTTTTTTTTAATTTGCTTACCGGGCTAAAGGTTAGCATGCTTAAAATACGTAAGTCGTTTTGTTCAACAAATTTAAGTAGATAACTCCTCAGTTGTTTCCATCAGAGCGACAATTTTTGAGATAGTTATTAAAACTGTTTAAAGGTTGTCAAACGTTGTTTCTCGTTGTATATCCTTTAATTCTAGA
Organism: Eurosta solidaginis; assembly: GCF_040869045.1. NCBI lineage: Eukaryota > Metazoa > Arthropoda > Insecta > Diptera > Tephritidae > Eurosta > Eurosta solidaginis. The sequence goes on from NW_027136940.1 coordinate 527,062, forward strand.
GTTAAATTGATAAATAACGTGTACGAATTTGTTTAACGCATTTGTTTTGGTTACTCGACGTCTCCGTTCTCGTGTAGCCTACATATTGCGTTTTTTTTTTTAATATGCTTACCGGCCTAAAGGTTAGCATGCTTAAAATACGTAAGTCGTTTTGTTCAACAAATTTAAGTAGATAACTCATCAGTTGTTTGCATCAGAGCGACAATTTTTGAGATAGTTATTAAAACTGTTTAAAGGTTGTCAAACGTTGTTTCTCGTTGTATATCCTTTAATTCTAGAGTTAAATTGATAAATAACGTGTACGAATTTGTTTAACGCATTTGTTTTGGTTACTCGACGTCTTTTTTCTCGTGTAGCCTACATATTGCTTTTTTTTTTTAATTTGCTTACCGGGCTAAAGGTTAGCATGCTTAAAATACGTAAGTCGTTTTGTTCAACAAATTTAAGTAGATAACTCTTCAGTTGTTTGCATCAGAGCGACAATTTTTGAGATAGTTATTAAAACTGTTTAAAGGTTGTCAAACGTTGTTTCTCGTTGTATATCCTTTAATTCTAGAGTTAAATTGATAAATAACGTGTACGAATTTGTTTAACGCATTTGTTTTGGTTACTCGACGTCTCCGTTCTCGTGTAGCCTACATATTGCGTTTTTTTTTTTTAATTTGCTTACCGGGCTAAAGGTTAGCATGCTTAAAATACGTAAGTCGTTTTGTTCAACAAATTTAAGTAGATAACTCATCAGTTGTTTGCATCAGAGCGACAATTTTTGAGATAGTTATTAAAACTGTTTAAAGGTTTTCAAACGTTGTTTCTCGTTGTATATCCTTTAATTCTAGAGTTAAATTGATAAATAACGTGTACGAATTTGTTTAACGCATTTGTTTTGGTTACTCGACGGCTCCGTTCTCGTGTAGCCTACATATTGCGTTTTTTTTTTAATTTGCTTACCGGGCTAAAGGTTAGCATGCTTAAAATACGTAAGTCGTTTTGTTCAACAAATTTAAGTAGATAACTCAACAGTTGTTTGCATCAGAGCGACAATTTTTGAGATAGTTATTAAAACTGTTTAAAGGTTGTCAAACGTTGTTTCTCGTTGTATATCCTTTAATTCTAGAGTTAAATTGATAAATAACGTGTACGAATTTGTTTAACGCATTTGTTTTGGTTACTCGACGTCTCCGTTCTCGTGTAGCCTACATATTGCGTTTTTTTTTTAATTTGCTTACCGGGCTAAAGTTTAGTATGCTTAAAATACGTAGGTCGTTTTGTTCAACAAATTTAAGTAGATAACTCATCAGTTGTTTGCATCAGAGCGACAATTTTTGAGATAGTTATTAAAACTGTTTAAAGGTTGTCAAACGTTGTTTCTCGTTGTATATCCTTTAATTCTAGAGTTAAATTGATAAATAACGTGTACGAATTTTTTTAACGCATTTGTTTTGGTTACTCGACGTCTCCGTTCTCGTGTAGCCTACATATTGCGTTTTTTTTTAATTTGCTTACCGGGCTAAAGGTTAGCATGCTTAAAATACGTAAGTCGTTTTGTTCAACAAATTTGAGTAGATACCTCATCAGTTGTTTGCATCAGAGCGACAATTTTTGAGATAGTTATTAAAACTGTTTAAAGGTTGTCAAACGTTGTTTCTCGTTGTATATCCTTTAATTCTAGAGTTAAATTGATAAATAACGTGTACGAATTTGTTTAACGCATTTGTTTTGGTTACTCGACGGCTCCGTTCTCGTGTAGCCTACATATTGCGTTTTTTTTTTTAATTTGCTTACCGGGCTAAAGGTTAGCATGCTTAAAATACGTAAGTCGTTTTGTTCAACAAATTTAAGTAGATAACTCATCAGTTGTTTGCATCAGAGCGACAATTTTTGAGATAGTTATTAAAACTGTTTAAAGGTTGTCAAACGTTGTTTCTTGTTGTATATCCTTTAATTCTAGAGTTAAATTGATAAATAACGTGTACGAATTTGTTTAACGCATTTGTTTTGGTTACTCGACGGCTCCGTTCTCGTGTAGCCTACATATTGCGTTTTTTTTTAATTTGCTTACCGGGCTAAAGGTTAGCATGCTTAAAATACGTAAGTCGTTTTGTTCAACAAATTTAAGTAGATAACTCATCAGTTGTTTGCATCAGAGCGACAATTTTTGAGATAGTTATTAAAACTGTTTAAAGGTTGTCAAACGTTGTTTCTCGTTGTATATCCTTTAATTCTAGAGTTAAATTGATAAATAACGTGTAGGAATTTGTTTAACGCATTTGTTTTGGTTACTCGACGTCTCCGTTCTCGTGTAGCCTACATATTGCGTTTTTTTTTAATTTGCTTACCGGGCTAAAGGTTAGCATGCTTAAAATACGTAAGTTGTTTTGTTCAACAAATTTAAGTAGATAACTCCTCAGTTGTTTGCATCAGAGCGAAAATTTTTGAGATAGTTATTAAAACTGTTTAAAGGTTGTCAAACGTTGTTTCTCGTTGTATATCCTTTAATTCTAGAGTTAAATTTATAAATAACGTGTACGAATTTGTTTAACGCATTTGTTTTGGTTAATCGACGTCTCCGTTCTCGTGTAGCCTACATATTGCGTTTTTTTTTAATTTGCTTACCGGGCTAAAGGTTAGCATGCTTAAAATACGTAAGTCGTTTTGTTCAACAAATTTAAGTAGATAACTCCTCAGTTGTTTGCATCAGAGCGACAATTTTTGAGATAGTTATTAAAACTGTTTAAAGGTTGTCAAACGTTGTTTCTCGTTGTATATCCTTTAATTCTAGAGTTAAATTGATAAATAACGTTTACGAATTTGTTTAACGCATTTGTTTTGGTTACTCGACGTCTCCGTTCTCGTGTAGCCTACATATTGCGTTTTTTTTAATTTGCTTACCGGGCTAAAGGTTAGCATGCTTAAAATACGTAAGTCGTTTTGTTCAACAAATTTAAGTAGATAACTCTTCAGTTGTTTGCATCAGAGCGACAATTTTTGAGATAGTTATTAAAACTGTTTAAAGGTTTTCAAACGTTGTTTCTCGTTGTATATCCTTTAATTCTAGAGTTAAATTGATAAATAACGTGTACGAATTTGTTTAACGCATTTGTTTTGGTTACTCGACGGCTCCGTTCTCGTGTAGCCTACATATTGCGTTTTTTTTTTTTTAATTTGCTTACCGGGCTAAAGGTTAGCATGCTTAAAATACGTAAGTTGTTTTGTTCAACAAATTTAAGTAGATAACTCCTCAGTTGTTTGCATCAGAGCGACAATTTTTGAGATAGTTATTAAAACTGTTTAAAGGTTGTCAAACGTTGTTTCTCGTTGTATATCCTTTAATTCTAGAGTTAAATTTATAAATAACGTGTACGAATTTGTTTAACGCATTTGTTTTGGTTACTCGACGTCTCCGTTCTCGTGTAGCCTACATATTGCGTTTTTTTTAAATTTGCTTACCGGGCTAAAAGTTAGCATGCTTAAAATACGTAAGTCGTTTTGTTCAACAAATTTAAGTAGATAACTCCTCAGTTGTTTGCATCAGAGCGACAATTTTTGAGATAGTTATTAAAACGGTTTAAAGGTTGTCAAACGTTGTTTCTCGTTGTATATCCTTTAATTCTAGAGTTAAATTGATAAATAACGTGTACGAATTTGTTTAACGCATTTGTTTTGGTTACTCGACGTCTCCGTTCTCGTGTAGCCTACATATTGCGTTTTTTTTTTAATTTGCTTACCGGGCTAAAGGTTAGCATGCTTAAAATACGTAAGTCGTTTTGTTCAACAAATTTGAGTAGATAACTCAGCAATTGTTTGCATCAGAGCGACAATTTTTGAGATAATTATTAAAACTGTTTAAAGGTTGTCAAACGTTGTTTCTCGTTGTATATCCTTTAATTCTAGAGTTAAATTGATAAATAACGTGTACGAATTTGTTTAACGCATTTGTTTTGGTTACTCGACGTCTCCGTTCTCGTGTAGCCTACATATTCCGTTTTTTTTTTAATTTGCTTACCGGGCTAAAGGTTAGCATGCTTAAAATACGTAAGTCGTTTTGTTTAACAAATTTGAATAGATAACTCATCAGTTGTTTGCATCAGAGCGACAATTTTTGAGATAGTTATTAAAACTGTTTAAAGGTTGTCAAACGTTGTTTCTCGTTGTATATCCTTTAATTCTAGAGTTAAATTGATAAATAACGTGTACGAATTGGTTTAACGCATTTGTTTTGGTTACTCGACGTCTCCGTTCTCGTGTAGCCTACATATTGCGTTTTTTTTTTAATTTGCTTACCGGGCTAAAGGTTAGCATGCTTAAAATACGTAAGTCGTTTTGTTCAACAAATTTGAGTAGATAACTCATCAGTTGTTTGCATCAGAGCGACAATTTTTGAGATAGTTATTAAAACTGTTTAAAGGTTGTCAAACGTTGTTTCTCGTTGTATATCCTTTAATTCTAGAGTTAAATTGATAAATAACGTGTACGAATTTGTTTAACGCATTTGTTTTGGTTACTCGACGGCTCCGTTCTCGTGTAGCCTACATATTGCGTTTTTTTTCTAATTTGCTTACCGGGCTAAAGGTTAGCATGCTTAAAATACGTAAGTCGTTTTGTTCAACAAATTTAAGTAGATAACTCATCAGTTGTTTGCATCAGAGCGACAATTTTTGAGATAGTTATTAAAACTGTTTAAAGGTTGTCAAACGTTGTTTCTCGTGGAAATCCTTTAATTCTAGAGTTAAATTGATAAATAACGTGTACGAATTTGTTTAACGAATTTGTTTTGGTTACTCGACGTCTCCGTTCTCGTGTAGCCTACATATTGCGTTTTTTTTAATTTGCTTACCGGGCTAAAGGTTAGCATGCTTAAAATACGTAAGTCGTTTTGTTCAACAAATTTAAGTAGATAACTCCTCAGTTGTTTGCATCAGAGCGACAATTTTTGAGATAGTTATTAAAACTATTTAAAGGTTATCAAACGTTGTTTCTCGTTGTATATCCTTTAATTCTAGAGTTAAATTGATAAATAACGTGTACGAATTTGTTTAACGCATTTGTTTTGGTTACTCGACGGCTCAGTTCTCGTGTAGCCTACATATTGCGTTTTTTTTAATTTGCTTACCGGGCTAAAAGTTAGCATGCTTAAAATACGTAAGTCGTTTTGTTCAACAAATTTAAGTAGATAAGTCCTCAGTTGTTTGCATCAGAGCGACAATTATTAAACTGTTTAAAGGTTGTCAAACGTTGTTTCTCGTTGTATATCCTTTAATTCTAGAGTTAAATTTATAAATAACGTGCACGAATTTGTTTAACGCATTTGTTTTGGTTACTCGACGTCTCCGTTCTCGTGTAGCCTACATATTGCGTTTTTTTTTTAATTTGCTTACCGGGCTAAAGGTTAGCATGCTTAAAATACGTAAGTCGTTTTGTTCAACAAATTTAAGTAGATAACTCATCAGTTGTTTGCATCAGAGCGACAATTTTTGAGATAGTTATTAAAACTGTTTAAAGGTTGTCAAACGTTGTTTCTCGTTGTATATCCTTTAATTCTAGAGTTAAATTGATAAATAACGTGTTCGAATTTGTTTAACGCATTTGTTTTGGTTACTCGACGTCTCCGTTCTCGTGTAGCCTACATATTGCGTTTTTTTTAATTTGCTTACCGGGCTAAAGGTTAGCATGCTTAAAATACGTAAGTCGTTTTGTTCAACAAATTTAAGTAGATAACTCCTCAGTTGTTTGCATCAGAGCGACAATTTTTGAGATAGTTATTAAAACTGTTTAAAGGTTGTCAAACGTTGTTTCTCGTTGTATATCCTTTAATTCTAGAGTTAAATTGATAAGTAACGTGTACGAATTTGTTTAACGCATTTGTTTTGGTTACTCGACGGCTCCGTTCTCGTGTAGCCTACATATTGCGTTTTTTTTTAATTTGCTTACCGGGCTAAAGGTTAGCATGCTTAAAATACGTAATTTGTTTTGTTCAACAAATTTAAGTAGATAACTCCTCAGTTGTTTGCATCAGAGCGACAATTTTTGAGATAGTTATTAAAACTGTTTAAAGGTTGTCAAACGTTGTTTCTCGTTGTATATCCTTTAATTCTAGAGTTAAATTGATAAATAACGTGTACGAATTTGTTTAACGCATTTGTTTTGGTTACTCGACGTCTCCGTTCTCGTGCAGCCTACATATTGCGTTTTTTTTTAATTTGCTTACCGGGCTAAAGGTTAGCATGCTTAAAATACGTAAGTCGTTTTGTTCAACAAATTTGAGTAGATAACTCAGCAATTGTTTGCATCAGAGCGACAATTTTTGAGATAGTTATTAAAACTGTTTAAAGGTTGTCAAACGTTGTTTCTCGTTGTATATCCTTTAATTCTAGAGTTAAATTGATAAATAACGTGTACGAATTTGTTTAACGCATTTGTTTTGGTTACTCGACGTCTCCGTTCTCGTGTAGCCTACATATTGCGTTTTTTTTTTAATCTGCTTACCGAGCTAAAGGTTAGCATGCTTAAAATACGTAAGTCGTTTTGTTCAACAAATTTAAGTAGATAACTCATCAGTTGTTTCCATCAGAGCGACAATTTTTGAGATAGTTATTAAAACGGTTTAAAGGTTGTCAAACGTTGTTTCTCGTTGTATATCCTTTAATTCTAGAGTTAAATTGATAAATAACGTGTACGAATTTGTTTAACGCATTTGTTTTGGTTACTCGACGTCTCCGTTCTCGTGTAGCCTACATATTGGGTTTTTTTTTAATTTGCTTGCCGGGCTAAAGGTTAGCATGCTTAAAATACGTAATTTGTTTTGTTCAACAAATTTAAGTAGATAACTCATCAGTTGTTTCCATCAGAGCGACAATTTTTGAGATAGTTATTAAAACTGTTTAAAGGTTGTCAAACGTTGTTTCTCGTTGTATATCCTTTAATTCTAGAGTTAAATTGATAAATAACGTGTACGAATTTGTTTAACGCATTTGTTTTGGTTACTCGACGTCTCCGTTCTCGTGTAGCCTACATATTGCGTTTTTTTTTTAATCTGCTTACCGAGCTAAAGGTTAGCATGCTTAAAATACGTAAGTCGTTTTGTTCAACAAATTTAAGTAGATAACTCATCAGTTGTTTCCATCAGAGCGACAATTTTTGAGATAGTTATTAAAACGGTTTAAAGGTTGTCAAACGTTGTTTCTCGTTGTATATCCTTTAATTCTAGAGTTAAATTGATAAATAACGTGTACGAATTTGTTTAACGCATTTGTTTTGGTTACTCGACGTCTCCGTTCTCGTGTAGCCTACATATTGCGTTTTTTTTTAATTTGCTTACCGGGCTAAAGGTTAGCATGCTTAAAATACGTAAGTCGTTTTGTTCAACAAATTTGAGTAGATAACTCAGCAATTGTTTGCATCAGAGCGACAATTTTTGAGATAGTTATTAAAACTGTTTAAAGGTTGTCAAACGTTGTTTCTCGTTGTATGTCCTTTAATTCTAGAGTTAAATTGATAAATAACGTGTACGAATTTGTTTAACGCATTTGTTTTGGTTACTCGACGTCTCCGTTCTCGTGTAGCCTACATATTCCGTTTTTTTTTTAATTTGCTTACCGGGCTAAAGGTTAGCATGCTTAAAATACGTAAGTCGTTTTGTTTAACAAATTTGAGTAGATAACTCATCAGTTGTTTACATCAGAGCGACAATTTTTGAGATAGTTATTAAAACTGTTTAAAGGTTGTCAAACGTTGTTTCTCGTTGTATATCCTTTAATTCTAGAGTTAAATTGATAAATACGTGTACGAATTGGTTTAACGCATTTGTTTTGGTTACTCGACGTCTCCGTTCTCGTGTAGCCTACATATTGCGTTTTTTTTTTAATTTGCTTACCGGGCTAAAGGTTAGCATGCTTAAAATACGTAAGTCGTTTTGTTCAACAAATTTGAGTAGATAACTCATCAGTTGTTTGCATCAGAGCGACAATTTTTGAGATAGTTATTAAAACTGTTTAAAGGTTGTCAAACGTTGTTTCTCGTTGTATATCCTTTAATTCTAGAGTTAAATTGATAAATAACGTTTACGAATTTGTTTAACGCATTTGTTTTGGTTACTCGACGGCTCCGTTCTCGTGTAGCCTACATATTGCGTTTTTTTTCTAATTTGCTTACCGGGCTAAAGGTTAGCATGCCTAAAATACGTAAGTCGTTTTGTTCAACAAATTTAAGTAGATAACTCATCAGTTGTTTGCATCAGAGCGACAATTTTTGAGATAGTTATTAAAACTGTTTAAAGGTTGTCAAACGTTGTTTCTCGTGGAAATCCTTTAATTCTAGAGTTAAATTGATAAATAACGTGTACGAATTTGTTTAACGAATTTGTTTTGGTTACTCGACGTCTCCGTTCTCGTGTAGCCTACATATTGCGTTTTTTTTAATTTGCTTACCGGGCTAAAGGTTAGCATGCTTAAAATACGTAAGTCGTTTTGTTCAACAAATTTAAGTAGATAACTCCTCAGTTGTTTGCATCAGAGCGACAATTTTTGAGATAGTTATTAAAACTATTTAAAGGTTATCAAACGTTGTTTCTCGTTGTATATCCTTTAATTCTAGAGTTAAATTGATAAATAACGTGTACGAATTTGTTTAACGCATTTGTTTTGGTTACTCGACGGCTCAGTTCTCGTGTAGCCTACATATTGCGTTTTTTTTAATTTGCTTACCGGGCTAAAGGTTAGCATGCTTAAAATACGTAAGTCGTTTTGTTCAACAAATTTAAGTAGATAAGTCCTCAGTTGTTTGCATCAGAGCGACAATTATTAAACTGTTTAAAGGTTGTCAAACGTTGTTTCTCGTTGTATATCCTTTAATTCTAGAGTTAAATTTATAAATAACGCGCACGAATTTGTTTAACGCATTTGTTTTGGTTACTCGACGTCTCCGTTCTCGTGTAGCCTACATATTGCGTTTTTTTTTTAATTTGCTTACCGGGCTAAAGGTTAGCATGCTTAAAATACGTAAGTCGTTTTGTTCAACAAATTTAAGTAGATAACTCATCAGTTGTTTGCATCAGAGCGACAATTTTGAGATAGTTATTAAAACTGTTTAAAGGTTGTCAAACGTTGTTTCTCGTTGTATATCCTTTAATTCTAGAGTTAAATTGATAAATAACGTGTTCGAATTTGTTTAACGCATTTGTTTTGGTTACTCGACGTCTCCGTTCTCGTGTAGCCTACATATTGCGTTTTTTTTAATTTGCTTACCGGGCTAAAGGTTAGCATGCTTAAAATACGTAAGTCGTTTTGTTCAACAAATTTAAGTAGATAACTCCTCAGTTGTTTGCATCAAAGCGACAATTTTTGAGATAGTTATTAAAACTGTTTAAAGGTTGTCAAACGTTGTTTCTCGTTGTATATCCTTTAATTCTAGAGTTAAATTGATAAGTAACGTGTACGAATTTGTTTAACGCATTTGTTTTGGTTACTCGACGGCTCCGTTCTCGTGTAGCCTACATATTGCGTTTTTTTTTAATTTGCTTACCGGGCTAAAGGTTAGCATGCTTAAAATACGTAATTTGTTTTGTTCAACAAATTTAAGTAGATAACTCCTCAGTTGTTTGCATCAGAGCGACAATTTTTGAGATAGTTATTAAAACTGTTTAAAGGTTGTCAAACGTTGTTTCTCGTTGTATATCCTTTAATTCTAGAGTTAAATTGATAAATAACGTGTACGAATTTGTTTAACGCATTTGTTTTGGTTACTCGACGGCTCCGTTCTCGTGTAGCCTACATATTGCGTTTTTTTTAATTTGCTTACCGGGCTAAAGGTTAGCATGCTTAAAATACGCAAGTCGTTTTGTTCAGCAAATTTGAGTAGATACCTCATCAGTTGTTTGCATCAGAGCGACAATTTTTGAGATAGTTATTAAAACTGTTTAAAGGTTGTCAAACGTTGTTTCTCGTTGTATATCCTTTAATTCTAGAGTTAAATTGATAAATAACGTGTACGAATTTGTTTAACGCATTTGTTTTGGTTACTCGACGTCTTCGTTCTCGTGTAGCCTACATATTGCGTTTTTTTTTAATTTGCTTACCGGGCTAAAGGTTAGCATGCTTAAAATACGTAAGTCGTTTTGTTCAACAAATTTGAGTAGATACCTCATCAGTTGTTTGCATCAGAGCGACAATTTTTGAGATAGTTATTAAAACTGTTTAAAGGCTATCAAACGTTGTTTCTCGTTGTATATCCTTTAATTCTAGAGTTAAATTGATAAATAACGTGTACGAATTTGTTTAACGCATTTGTTTTGGTTACTCGACGGCTCCGTTCTCGTGTAGCCTACGTATTGCGTTTTTTTTTTAATTTGCTTACCGGGCTAAAGGTTAGCATGCTTAAAATACGTAAGTCGTTTTGTTCAACAAATTTAAGTAGATAACTCATCAGTTGTTTGCATCAGAGCGACAATTTTTGAGATAGTTATTAAAACTGTTTAAAGGCTGTCAAACGTTGTTTCTTGTTGTATATCCTTTAATTCTAGGGTTAAATTGATAAATAACGTGTAGGAATTTGTTTAACGCATTTGTTTTGGTTACTCAACGGCTCCGTTCTCGTGTAGCCTACATATTGCGTTTTTTTTTAATTTGCTTACCGGGCTAAAGGTTAGCATGCTTAAAATACGTAAGTCGTTTTGTTCAACAAATTTAAGTAGATAACTCATCAGTTGTTTGCATCAGAGCGACAATTTTTGAGATAGTTATTAAAACTGTTTAAAGGTTGTCAAACGTTGTTTCTCGTTGTATATCCTTTAATTCTAGAGTTAAATTGATAAATAACGTGTACGAATTTGTTTAACGCATTTGTTTTGGTTACTCGACGTCTCCGTTCTCGTGTAGCCTACATATTGCGTTTTTTTTTAATTTGCTTACCGGGCTAAAGGTTAGCATGCTTAAAATACGTAAGTCGTTTTGTTCAACAAATTTGAGTAGATAACTCAGCAATTGTTTGCATCAGAGCGACAATTTTTGAGATAGTTATTAAAACTGTTTAAAGGTTGTCAAACGTTGTTTCTCGTTGTATATCCTTTAATTCTAGAGTTAAATTGATAAATAACGTGTACGAATTTGTTTAACGCATTTGTTTTGGTTACTCGACGTCTCCGTTCTCGTGTAGCCTACATATTGCGTTTTTTTTTTAATTTGCTTACCGGACTAAAGGTTAGCATGCTTAAAATACGTAAGTCGTTTTGTTTAACAAATTTGAGTAGATAACTCATCAGTTGTTTGCATCAGAGCGACAATTTTTGAGATAGTTATTAAAACTGTTTAAAGGTTGTCAAACGTTGTTTCTCGTTGTATATCCTTTAATTCTAGAGTTAAATTTATAAATAACGTGTACGAATTGGTTTAACGCATTTGTTTTGGTTACTCGACGTCTCCGTTCTCGTGTAGCCTACATATTGCGTTTTTTTTTTAATTTGCTTACCGGGCTAAAGGTTAGCATGCTTAAAATACGTAAGTCGTTTTGTTCAACAAATTTGAGTAGATAACTCATCAGTTGTTTGCATCAGAGCGACAATTTTTGAGATAGTTATTAAAACTGTTTAAAGGTTGTCAAACGTTGTTTCTCGTTGTATATCCTTTAATTCTAGAGTTAAATTGATAAATAACGTGTACGAATTTGTTTAACGCATTTGTTTTGGTTACTCGACGGCTCCGTTCTCGTGTAGCCTACATATTGCGTTTTTTTTCTAATTTGCTTACCGGGCTAAAGGTTAGCATGCTTAAAATACGTAAGTCGTTTTGTTCAACAAATTTAAGTAGATAACTCATCAGTTGTTTGCATCAGAGCGACAATTTTTGAGATAGTTATTAAAACTGTTTAAAGGTTGTCAAACGTTGTTTCTCGTGGAAATCCTTTAATTCTAGAGTTAAATTGATAAATAACGTGTACGAATTTGTTTAACGCATTTGTTTTGGTTACTCGACGTCTCCGTTCTCGTGTAGCCTACATATTGCGTTTTTTTTAATTTGCTTACCGGGCTAAAGGTTAGCATGCTTAAAATACGTAAGTCGTTTTGTTCAACAAATTTAAGTAGATAACTCCTCAGTTGTTTGCATCAGAGCGACAATTTTTGAGATAGTTATTAAAACTATTTAAAGGTTATCAAACGTTGTTTCTCGTTGTATATCCTTTAATTCTAGAGTTAAATTGATAAATAACGTGTACGAATTTGTTTAACGCATTTGTTTTGGTTACTCGACGGCTCAGTTCTCGTGTAGCCTACATATTGCGTTTTTTTTAATTTGCTTACCGGGCTAAAGGTTAGCATGCTTAAAATACGTAAGTCGTTTTGTTCAACAAATTTAAGTAGATAAGTCCTCAGTTGTTTGCATCAGAGCGACAATTATTAAACTGTTTAAAGGTTGTCAAACGTTGTTTCTCGTTGTATATCCTTTAATTCTAGAGTTAAATTTATAAATAACGTGCACGAATTTGTTTAACGCATTTGTTTTGGTTACTCGACGTCTCCGTTCTCGTGTAGCCTACATATTGCGTTTTTTTTTTAATTTGCTTACCGGGCTAAAGGTTAGCATGCTTAAAATACGTAAGTCGTTTTGTTCAACAAATTTAAGTAGATAACTCATCAGTTGTTTGCATTAGAGCGACAATTTTTGAGATGGTTATTAAAACTGTTTAAAGGTTGTCAAACGTTGTTTCTCGTTGTATATCCTTTAATTCTAGAGTTAAATTGATAAATAACGTGTTCGAATTTGTTTAACGCATTTGTTTTGGTTACTCGACGTCTCCGTTCTCGTGTAGCCTACATTTTGCGTTTTTTTTAATTTGCTTACCGGGCTAAAGGTTAGCATGCTTAAAATACGTAAGTCGTTTTGTTCAACAAATTTAAGTAGATAACTCCTCAGTTGTTTGCATCAGAGCGACAATTTTTGAGATAGTTATTAAAACTGTTTAAAGGTTGTCAAACGTTGTTTCTCGTTGTATATCCTTTAATTCTAGAGTTAAATTGATAAGTAACGTGTACGAATTTGTTTAACGCATTTGTTTTGGTTACTCGACGGCTCCGTTCTCGTGTAGCCTACATATTGCGTTTTTTTTTAATTTGCTTACCGGGCTAAAGGTTAGCATGCTTAAAATACGTAATTTGTTTTGTTCAACAAATTTAAGTAGATAACTCCTCAGTTGTTTGCATCAGAGCGACAATTTTTGAGATAGTTATTAAAACTGTTTAAAGGTTGTCAAACGTTGTTTCTCGTTGTATATCCTTTAATTCTAGAGTTAAATTGATTAATAACGTGTACGAATTTGTTTAACGCATTTGTTTTGGTTACTCGACGGCTCCGTTCTCGTGTAGCCTACATATTGCGTTTTTTTTAATTTGCTTACCGGGCTAAAGATTAGCATGCTTAAAATACGCAAGTCGTTTTGTTCAACAAATTTGAGTAGATACCTCATCAGTTGTTTGCATCAGAGCGACAATTTTTGAGATAGTTATTAAAACTGTTTAAAGGTTGTCAAACGTTGTTTCTCGTTGTATATCCTTTAATTCTAGAGTTAAATTGATAAATAACGTGTACGAATTTGTTTAACGCATTTGTTTTGGTTACTCGACGTCTTCGTTCTCGTGTAGCCTACATATTGCGTTTTTTTTTAATTTGCTTACCGGGCTAAAGGTTAGCATGCTTAAAATACGTAAGTCGTTTTGTTCAACAAATTTGAGTAGATACCTCATCAGTTGTTTGCATCAGAGCGACAATTTTTGAGATAGTTATTAAAACTGTTTAAAGGCTGTCAAACGTTGTTTCTCGTTGTATATCCTTTAATTCTAGAGTTAAATTGATAAATAACGTGTACGAATTTGTTTAACGCATTTGTTTTGGTTACTCGACGGCTCCGTTCTCGTGTAGCCTACGTATTGCGTTTTTTTTTTAATTTGCTTACCGGGCTAAAGGTTAGCATGCTTAAAATACGTAAGTCGTTTTGTTCAACAAATTTAAGTAGATAACTCATCAGTTGTTTGCATCAGAGCGACAATTTTTGAGATAGTTATTAAAACTGTTTAAAGGCTGTCAAACGTTGTTTCTTGTTGTATATCCTTTAATTCTAGAGTTAAATTGATAAATAACGTGTAGGAATTTGTTTAACGCATTTGTTTTGGTTACTCAACGGCTCCGTTCTCGTGTAGCCTATATATTGCGTTTTTTTTTTTAATTTGCTTACCGGGCTAAAGGTTAGCATGCTTAAAATACGTAAGTCGTTTTGTTCAACAAATTTAAGTAGATAACTCCTCAGTTGTTTGCATCAGAGCGACAATTTTTGAGATAGTTATTAAAACTGTTTAAAGGTTGTCAAACGTTGTTTCTCGTTGTATATCCTTTAATTCTAGAGTTAAATTGATAAATAACGTATACGAATTTGTTTAACGCATTTGTTTTGGTTACTCGACGTCTTTTTTCTCGTGTAGCCTACATATTGCTTTTTTTTTTTAATTTGCTTACCGGGCTAAAGGTTAGCATGCTTAAAATACGTAAGTCGTTTTGTTCAACAAATTTAAGTAGATAACTCATCAGTTGTTTGCATCAGAGCGACAATTTTTGAGATAGTTATTAAAACTGTTTAAAGGTTGTAAAACGTTGTTTCTCGTTGTATATCCTTTAATTCTAGAGTTAAATTGATAAATAACGTGTACGAATTTGTTTAACGCATTTGGTTTGGTTACTCGACGTCTCCGTTCTCGTGTAGCCTACATATTGCGTTTTTTTTTAATTTGCTTACCGGGCTAAAGGTTAGCATGCTTAAGTCGTTTTGTTCAACAAATTTGAGTAGATAACTCATCAGTTGTTTGCATCAGAGCGACAATTTTTGAGATAGTTATTGAAACTGTTTAAAGGTTGTCAAACGTTGTTTCTCGTTGTATATCCTTTAATTCTAGAGTTAAATTGATAAATAACGTGTACGAATTTGTTTAACGCATTTGTTTTGGTTACTCGACGGCTCCGTTCTCGTGTAGCCTACATATTGCGTTTTTTTTTTAATTTGCTTACCGGGCTAAAGGTTAGCATGCTTAAAATACGTAAGTCGTTTTGTTCAACAAATTTAAGTAGATAACTTATCAGTTGTTTGCATCAGAGCGACAATTTTTGAGATAGTTATTAAAACTGTTTAAAGGTTGTCAAACGTTGTTTCTTGTTGTATATCCTTTAATTCTAGAGTTAAATTGATAAATAACGTGTACGAATTTGTTTAACGCATTTGTTTTGGTTACTCGACGGCTCCGTTCTCGTGTAGCCTACATATTGCGTTTTTTTTTAATTTGCTTACCGGGCTAAAGGTTAGCATGCTTAAAATACGTAAGTCGTTTTGTTCAACAAATTTAAGTAGATAACTCATCAGTTGTTTGCATCAGAGCGACAATTTTTGAGATAGTTATTAAAACTGTTTAAAGGTTGTCAAACGTTGTTTCTCGTTGTATATCCTTTAATTCTAGAGTTAAATTGATAAATAACGTGTACGAATTTGTTTAACGCATTTGCTTTGGTTACTCGACGTCTCCGTTCTCGTGTAGCCTACATATTGCGTTTTTTTTTTAATTTGCTTACCGGGCTAAAGGTTAGCATGCTTAAAATACGTAAGTCGTTTTGTTCAACAAATTTAAGTAGATAACTCATCAGTTGTTTGCATCAGAGCGACAATTTTTGAGATAGTTATTAAAACTGTTTAAAGGTTGTCAAACGTTGTTTCTCGTTGTATATCCTTTAATTCTAGAGTTAAATTGATAAATAACGTGTACGAATTTGTTTAACGCATTTGTTTTGGTTACTCGACGGCTCAGTTCTCGTGTAACCTACATATTGCGTTTTTTTTTTAATTTGCTTACCGGGCTAAAGGTTAGCATGCTTAAAATACGTAAGTCGTTTTGTTCAACAAATTTAAGTAGATAACTCATCAGTTGTTTGCATCAGAGCAACAATTTTTGAGATAGTTATTAAAACTGTTTAAAGGTTGTCAAACGTTGTTTCTCGTTGTATATCCTT
The DNA here is from genome assembly GCF_040869045.1 of Eurosta solidaginis. Classification (NCBI taxonomy): domain Eukaryota; kingdom Metazoa; phylum Arthropoda; class Insecta; order Diptera; family Tephritidae; genus Eurosta; species Eurosta solidaginis. Next base: position 543,090 of record NW_027136940.1, read on the forward strand.
TAATTCTAAAGTTAAATTGATAAATAACGTGTACGAATTTGTTTAACGCATTTGTTTTGGTTACTCGACGTCTCCTTTCTCGTGTAGCCTACATATTGCTTTTTTTTTTAATTTGCTTACCGGGCTAAATGTTAGCATGCTTAAAATACGTAAGTCGTTTTGTTCAACAAATTTAAGTAGATAACTCATCAGTTGTTTGCATCAGAGCGACAATTTTTGAGATAGTTATTAAAACTGTTTAAAGGTTGTCAAACGTTGTTTCTCGTTGTATATCCTTTAATTCTAGAGTTAAATTGATAAATAACGTGTACGAATTTGTTTAACGCATTTGTTTTGGTTACTCGACGTCTCCGTTCTCGTGTAGCCTACATATTGCGTTTTTTTTTTTAATTTGCTTACCGGGCTAAAGGTTAGCATGCTTAAAATACGTAAGTCGTTTTGTTCAACAAATTTAAGTAGATAACTCATCAGTTGTTTGCATCAGAGCGACAATTTTTGAGATAGTTATTAAAACTGTTTAAAGGTTGTCAAACGTTGTTTCTCGTTGTATATCCTTTAATTCTAGAGTTAAATTGATAAATAACGTGTACGAATTTGTTTAACGCATTTGTTTTGGTTACTCGACGGCTCCGTTCTCATGTAGCCTACATATTGCGTTTTTTTTTTTAATTTGCTTACCGGGCTAAAGGTTAGCATGCTTAAAATACGTAAGTCGTTTTGTTCAACAAATTTAAGTAGATAACTCATCAGTTGTTTGCATCAGAGCGACAATTTTTGAGATAGTTATTAAAACTGTTTAAAGGTTGTCAAACGTTGTTTCTCGTTGTATATCCTTTAATTCTAGAGTTAAATTGATAAATAACGTGTACGAATTTGTTTAACGCATTTGTTTTGGTTACTCGACGTCTCCGCTCTCGTGTAGCCTACATATTGCGTTTTTTTTTTTAATTTACTTACCGGGCTAAAGGTTAGCATGCTTAAAATACGTAGGTCGTTTTGTTCAACAAATTTAAGTAGATAACTCATCAGTTGTTTGCATCAGAGCGACAATTTTTGAGATAGTTATTAAAACTGTTTAAAGGTTGTCAAACGTTGTTTCTCGTTGTATATCCTTTAATTCTAGAGTTAAATTGATAAATAACGTGTACGAATTTGTTTAACGCATTTGTTTTGGTTACTCAACGTCTCCGTTCTCGTGTAGCCTACATATTGCGTTTTTTTTTAATTTGCTTACCGGGCTAAAGGTTAGCATGCTTAAAATACGTAAGTCGTTTTGTTCAACAAATTTAAGTAGATAACTCATCAGTTGTTTGCATCAGAGCGACAATTTTTGAGATAGTTATTAAAACTGTTTAAAGGTTGTCAAACGTTGTTTCTCGTTGTATATCCTTTAATTCTAGAGTTAAATTGATAAATAACGTGTACGAATTTGTTTAACGCATTTGTTTTGGTTACTCGACGTCTCCGTTCTCGTGTAGCCTACATATTGCGTTTTTTTTTTAATTTGCTTACCGGGCTAAAGGTTAGCATGCTTAAAATACGTAAGTCGTTTTGTTCAACAAATTTAAGTAGATAACTCATCAGTTGTTTGCATCAGAGCGACAATTTTTGAGATTGTTATTAAAACTGTTTAAAGGCTGTCAAACGTTGTTTCTTGTTGTATATCCTTTAATTCTAGAGTTAAATTGATAAATAACGTGTAGGAATTTGTTTAACGCATTTGTTTTGGTTACTCAACGGCTCCGTTCTCGTGTAGCCTACATATTGCGTTTTTTTTTAATTTGCTTACCGGGCTAAAGGTTAGCATGCTTAAAATACGTAAGTCGTTTTGTTCAACAAATTTAAGTAGATAACTCATCAGTTGTTTGCATCAGAGCGACAATTTTTGAGATAGTTATTAAAACTGTTTAAAGGTTGTCAAACGTTGTTTCTCGTTGTATATCCTTTAATTCTAGAGTTAAATTGATAAATAACGTGTACGAATTTGTTTAACGCATTTGTTTTGGTTACTCGACGTCTCCGTTCTCGTGTAGCCTACATATTGCGTTTTTTTTTTTATTTGCTTACCGGGCTAAAGGTTAGCATGCTTAAAATACGTAAGTCGTTTTGTTCAAAAAATTTAAGTAGATAACTCATCAGTTGTTTGCATCAGAGCGACAATTTTTGAGATAGTTATTAAAACTGTTGAAAGGTTGTCAAACGTGGTTTCTCGTTGTATATCCTTTAATTCTAGAGTTAAATTGATAAATAACGTGTACGAATTTGTTTAACGCATTTGTTTTGGTTACTCGACGGCTCAGTTCTCGTGTAGCCTACATATTGCGTTTTTTTTTTAATTTGCTTACCGGGCTAAAGGTTAGCATGCTTAAAATACGTAAGTCGTTTTGTTCAACAAATTTAAGTAGATAACTCATCAGTTGTTTGCATCGGAGCGACAATTTTTGAGATAGTTATTAAAACTGTTTAAAGGTTGTCAAACGTTGTTTCTCGTTGTATATCCTTTAATTCTAGAGTTAAATTGATAAATAACGTGTACGAATTTGTTTAACGCATTTGTTTTGGTTACTCGACGTCTCCGTTCTCGTGTAGCCTATATATTGCGTTTTTTTTTTAATTTGCTTACCGGGCTAAAGGTTAGCATGCTTAAAATACGTAAGTCGTTTTGTTCAACAAATTTAAGTAGATAACTCCTCAGTTGTTTCCATCAGAGCGACAATTTTTGAGATAGTTATTAAAACTGTTTAAAGGTTGTCAAACGTTGTTTCTCGTTGTATATCCTTTAATTCTAGAGTTAAATTGATAAATAACGTGTACGAATTTGTTTAACGCATTTGTTTTGGTTACTCGACGTCTCCGTTCTCGTGTAGCCTACATATTGCGTTTTTTTTTTAATTTGCTTACCGGGCTAAAGGTTAGCATGCTTAAAATACGTAAGTCGTTTTGTTCAACAAATTTAAGTAGATAACTCATCAGTTGTTTGCATCAGAGCGACAATTTTTGAGATAGTTATTAAAACTGTTTAAAGGTGTTCAAACGTTGTTTCTCGTTGTATATCCTTTAATTCTAGAGTTAAATTGATAAATAACGTGTACGAATTTGTTTAACGCATTTGGTTTGGTTACTCGACGTCTCCGTTCTCGTGTAGCCTACATATTGCGTTTTTTTTTAATTTGCTTACCGGGCTAAAGGTTAGCATGCTTAAAATACGTAAGTCGTTTTGTTCAACAAATTTGAGTAGATACCTCATCAGTTGTTTGCATCAGAGCGACAATTTTTGAGATAGTTATTGAAACTGTTTAAAGGTTGTCAAACGTTGTTTCTCGTTGTATATCCTTTAATTCTAGAGTTAAATTGATAAATAACGTGTACGAATTTGTTTAACGCATTTGTTTTGGTTACTCGACGGCTCCGTTCTCGTGTAGCCTACATATTGCGTTTTTTTTTTAATTTGCTTACCGGGCTAAAGGTTAGCATGCTTAAAATACGTAAGTCGTTTTGTTCAACAAATTTAAGTAGATAACTTATCAGTTGTTTGCATCAGAGCGACAATTTTTGAGATAGTTATTAAAACTGTTTAAAGGTTGTCAAACGTTGTTTCTTGTTGTATATCCTTTAATTCTAGAGTTAAATTGATAAATAACGTGTACGAATTTGTTTAACGCATTTGTTTTGGTTACTCGACGGCTCCGTTCTCGTGTAGCCTACATATTGCGTTTTTTTTTAATTTGCTTACCGAGCTAAAGGTTAGCATGCTTAAAATACGTAAGTCGTTTTGTTCAACAAATTTAAGTAGATAACTCATCAGTTGTTTGCATCAGAGCGACAATTTTTGAGGTAGTTATTAAAACTGTTTAAAGGTTGTCAAACGTTATTTCTCGTTGTATATCCTTTAATTCTAGAGTTAAATTGATAAATAACGTGTACGAATTTGTTTAACGCATTTGCTTTGGTTACTCGACGTCTCCGTTCTCGTGTAGCCTACATATTGCGTTTTTTTTTAATTTGCTTACCGGGCTAAAGGTTAGCATGCTTAAAATACGTAAGTCGTTTTGTTCAACAAATTTAAGTAGATAACTCATCAGTTGTTTGCATCAGAGCGACAATTTTTGAGATAGTTATTAAAACTGTTTAAAGGTTGTCAAACGTTGTTTCTCGTTGTATATCCTTTAATTCTAGAGTTAAATTGATAAATAACGTGTACGAATTTGTTTAACGCATTTGTTTTGGTTACTCGACGGCTCAGTTCTCGTGTAACCTACATTTTGCGTTTTTTTTTTAATTTGCTTACCGGGCTAAAGGTTAGCATGCTTAAAATACGTAAGTCGTTTTGTTCAACAAATTTAAGTAGATAACTCATCAGTTGTTTGCATCAGAGCGACAATTTTTGAGATAGTTATTAAAACTGTTTAAAGGTTGTCAAACGTTGTTTCTCGTTGTATATCCTTTAAATCTAAAGTTAAATTGATAAATAACGTTACGAATTTGTTTAACGCATTTGTTTTGGTTACTCGACGTCTCCTTTCTCGTGTAGCCTACATATTGCTTTTTTTTTTTAATTTGCTTACCGGGCTAAAGGTTAGCATGCTTAAAATACGTAAGTCGTTTTGTTCAACAAATTTAAGTAGATAACTCATCAGTTGTTTGCATCAGAGCGACAATTTTTGAGATAGTTATTAAAACTGTTTAAAGGTTGTCAAACGTTGTTTCTCGTTGTATATCCTTTAATTCTAGAGTTAAATTGATAAATAACGTGTACGAATTTGTTTAACGCATTTGTTTTGGTTACTCGACGTCTCCGTTCTCGTGTAGCCTACATATTGCGTTTTTTTTTTTAATTTGCTTACCGGGCTAAAGGTTAGCATGCTTAAAATACGTAAGTCGTTTTGTTCAACAAATTTAAGTAGATAACTCATCAGTTGTTTGCATCAGAGTGACAATTTTTGAGATAGTTATTAAAACTGTTTAAAGGTTGTCAAACGTTGTTTCTCGTTGTATATCCTTTAATTCTAGAGTTAAATTGATAAATAACGTGTACGAATTTGTTTAACGCATTTGTTTTGGTTACTCGACGGCTCCGTTCTCATGTAGCCTACATATTGCGTTTTTTTTTTTAATTTGCTTACCGGGCTAAAGGTTAGCATGCTTAAAATACGTAAGTCGTTTTGTTCAACAAATTTAAGTAGATAACTCATCAGTTGTTTGCATCAGAGCGACAATTTTTGAGATAGTTATTAAAACTGTTTAAAGGTTGTCAAACGTTGTTTCTCGTTGTATATCCTTTAATTCTAGAGTTACATTGATAAATAACGTGTACGAATTTGTTTAACGCATTTCTTTTGGTTACTCGACGTCTCCGCTCTGGTGTAGCCTACATATTGCGTTTTTTTTTTAATTTGCTTACCGGGCTAAAGGTTAGCATGCTTAAAATACGTAGGTCGTTTTGTTCAACAAATTTAAGTAGATAACTCATCAGCTGTTTGCATCAGAGCGACAATTTTTGAGATAGTTATTAAAACTGTTTAAAGGTTGTCAAACGTTGTTTCTCGTTGTATATCCTTTAATTCTAGAGTTAAATTGATAAATAACGTGTACGAATTTGTTTAACGCATTTGTTTTGGTTACTCGACGTCTCCGTTCTCGTGTAGCCTACATATTGCGTTTTTTTTTAATTTGCTTACCGGGCTAAAGGTTAGCATGCTTAAAATACGTAAGTCGTTTTGTTCAACAAATTTAAGTAGATAACTCATCAGTTGTTTGCATCAGAGCGACAATTTTTGAGATAGTTATTAAAACTGTTTAAAGGTTGTCAAACGTTGTTTCTCGTTGTATATCCTTTAATTCTAGAGTTAAATTGATAAATAACGTGTACGAATTTGTTTAACGCATTTGTTTTGGTTACTCGACGTCTCCGTTCTCGTGTAGCCTACATATTGCGTTTTTTTTTTAATTTGCTTACCGGGCTAAAGGTTAGCATGCTTAAAATACGTAAGTCGTTTTGTTCAACAAATTTAAGTAGATAACTCATCAGTTGTTTGCATCAGAGCGACAATTTTTGAGATAGTTATTAAAACTGTTTAAAGGTTGTCAAACGTTGTTTCTCGTTGTATATCCTTTAATTCTAGAGTTAAATTGATAAATAACGTGTACGAATTTGTTTAACGCATTTGTTTTGGTTACTCGACGTCTCCGTTCTCGTGTAGCCTACATATTGCGTTTTTTGTAATTTGCTTACCGGGCTAAAGGTTAGCATGCTTAAAATACGTAAGTTGTTTTGTTCAACAAATTTAAGTAGATAACTCATCAGTTGTTTGCATCAGAGCGACAATTTTTGAGATAGTTATTAAAACTGTTTAAAGGTTGTCAAACGTTGTTTCTCGTTGTATATCCTTTAATTCTAGAGTTAAATTGATAAATAACGTGTACGAATTTTTTTAACGCATTTGTTTTGGTTACTCGACGTCTCCGTTCTCGTGTAGCCTACATATTGCGTTTTTTTTTTAATTTGCTTACCGGGCTAAAGGTTAGCATGCTTAAAATACGTAAGTCGTTTTGTTCAACAAATTTAAGTAGATAACTCATCAGTTGTTTGCATCAGAGCGACAATTTTTGAGATAGTTATTAAAACTGTTTAAAGGTTGTCAAACGTTGTTTCTCGTTGTATATCCTTTAATTCTAGAGTTAAATTGATAAATAACGTGTACGAATTTGTTTAACGCATTTGTTTTGGTTACTCGACGTCTCCGTTCTCGTGTAGCGTAGCCTACATATTGCGTTTTTTTTTTTAATTTGCTTACCTGGCTAAAGGTTAGCATGCTTAAAATACGTAAGTTGTTTTGTTCAACAAATTTAAGTAGATAACTCATCAGTTGTTTGCATCAGAGCGACAATTTTTGAGAGAGTTACTAAAACTGTTTAAAGGTTGTCAAACGTTGTTTCTCGTTGTATATCCTTTAATTCTAGAGTTAAATTGATAAATAACGTGTACGAATTTGTTTAACGCATTTGTTTTGGTTCCGTTCTCATGTAGCCTACATATTGCGTTTTTTTTTTAATTTGCTTACCGGGCTAAAGGTTAGCTTGCTTAAAATACGTAAGTCGTTTTGTTCAACAAATTTAAGTAGATAACTCCTCAGTTGTTTACATCAGAGCGACAATTTTTGAGATAGTTATTAAAACTATTTAAAGGTTGTCAAACGTTGTTTCTCGTTGTATATCCTTTAATTCTAGAGTTAAATTGATAAATAACGTGTACGAATTTGTTTAACGCATTTGTTTTGGTTACTCGACGGCTCTGTTCTCGTGTAGCCTACATATTGCGTTTTTTTTTTTTAATTTGCTTACCGGGCGAAAGGTTAGCATGCTTAAAATACGCAAGTCGTTTTGTTCAACAAATTTAAGTAGATAACTCATCAGTTGTTTGCATCAGAGCGACAATTTTTGAGATAGTTATTAAAACTGTTTAAAGGTTGTCAAACGTTGTTTCTCGTTGTATATCCTTTAATTCTAGAGTTAAATTGATAAATAACGTGTACGAATTTGTTTAACGCATTTGTTTTGGTTACTCGACGGCTCCGTTCTCGTGTAGCCTACATATTGCGTTTTTTTTTTAATTTGCTTACCGGGCTAAAGGTTAGCATGCTTAAAATACGTAAGTCGTTTTGTTCTACAAATTTAAGTAGATAACTCCTCAGTTATTTGCATCAGAGCGACAATTTTTGAGATAGTTATTAAAACTGTTTAAAGGTTGTCAAACGTTGTTTCTCGTTGTATATCCTTTAATTCTAGAGTTAAATTGATAAATAACGTGTACGAATTTGTTTAACGCATTTGTTTTGGTTACTCGACGGCTCCGTTCTCGTGTAGCCTACATATTGCGTTTTTTTTTAATTTGCTTACCGGGCTAAAGGTTAGCATGCTTAAAATACGTAAGTCGTTTTGTTCAACAAATTTAAGTAGATAACTCCTCAGTTGTTTGCATCAGAGCGGCAATTTTTGAGATAGTTATTAAAACTGTTTAAAGGTTGTCAAACGTTGTTTCTCGTTGTATATCCTTTAATTCTAGAGTTAAATTGATAAATAACGTGTACGAATTTGTTTAACGCATTTGGTTTGGTTACTCGACGTCTCCGTTCTCGTGTAGCCTACATATTGCGTTTTTTTTTAATTTGCTTACCGGGCTAAAGGTTAGCATGCTTAAGTCGTTTTGTTCAACAAATTTGAGTAGATAACTCATCAGTTGTTTGCATCAGAGCGACAATTTTTGAGATAGTTATTGAAACTGTTTAAAGGTTGTCAAACGTTGTTTCTCGTTGTATATCCTTTAATTCTAGAGTTAAATTGATAAATAACGTGTACGAATTTGTTTAACGCATTTGTTTTGGTTACTCGACGGCTCCGTTCTCGTGTAGCCTACATATTGCGTTTTTTTTTTAATTTGCTTACCGGGCTAAAGGTTAGCATGCTTAAAATACGTAAGTCGTTTTGTTCAACAAATTTAAGTAGATAACTTATCAGTTGTTTGCATCAGAGCGACAATTTTTGAGATAGTTATTAAAACTGTTTAAAGGTTGTCAAACGTTGTTTCTTGTTGTATATCCTTTAATTCTAGAGTTAAATTGATAAATAACGTGTACGAATTTGTTTAACGCATTTGTTTTGGTTACTCGACGGCTCCGTTCTCGTGTAGCCTACATATTGCGTTTTTTTTTTAATTTGCTTACCGGGCTAAAGGTTAGCATGCTTAAAATACGTAAGTCGTTTTGTTCAACAAATTTAAGTAGATAACTTATCAGTTGTTTGCATCAGAGCGACAATTTTTGAGATAGTTATTAAAACTGTTTAAAGGTTGTCAAACGTTGTTTCTCGTTGTATATCCTTTAATTCTAGAGTTAAATTGATAAATAACGTATACGAATTTGTTTAACGCATTTGTTTTGGTTACTCGACGTCTTTTTTCTCGTGTAGCCTACATATTGCTTTTTTTTTTTAATTTGCTTACCGGGCTAAAGGTTAGCATGCTTAAAATACGTAAGTCGTTTTGTTCAACAAATTTAAGTAGATAACTCATCAGTTGTTTGCATCAGAGCGACAATTTTTGAGATAGTTATTAAAACTGTTTAAAGGTTGTAAAACGTTGTTTCTCGTTGTATATCCTTTAATTCTAGAGTTAAATTGATAAATAACGTGTACGAATTTGTTTAACGCATTTGGTTTGGTTACTCGACGTCTCCGTTCTCGTGTAGCCTACATATTGCGTTTTTTTTTAATTTGCTTACCGGGCTAAAGGTTAGCATGCTTAAGTCGTTTTGTTCAACAAATTTGAGTAGATAACTCATCAGTTGTTTGCATCAGAGCGACAATTTTTGAGATAGTTATTGAAACTGTTTAAAGGTTGTCAAACGTTGTTTCTCGTTGTATATCCTTTAATTCTAGAGTTAAATTGATAAATAACGTGTACGAATTTGTTTAACGCATTTGTTTTGGTTACTCGACGGCTCCGTTCTCGTGTAGCCTACATATTGCGTTTTTTTTTTAATTTGCTTACCGGGCTAAAGGTTAGCATGCTTAAAATACGTAAGTCGTTTTGTTCAACAAATTTAAGTAGATAACTTATCAGTTGTTTGCATCAGAGCGACAATTTTTGAGATAGTTATTAAAACTGTTTAAAGGTTGTCAAACGTTGTTTCTTGTTGTATATCCTTTAATTCTAGAGTTAAATTGATAAATAACGTGTACGAATTTGTTTAACGCATTTGTTTTGGTTACTCGACGGCTCCGTTCTCGTGTAGCCTACATATTGCGTTTTTTTTTAATTTGCTTACCGGGCTAAAGGTTAGCATGCTTAAAATACGTAAGTCGTTTTGTTCAACAAATTTAAGTAGATAACTCATCAGTTGTTTGCATCAGAGCGACAATTTTTGAGATAGTTATTAAAACTGTTTAAAGGTTGTCAAGCGTTGTTTCTCGTTGTATATCCTTTAATTCTAGAGTTAAATTGATAAATAACGTGTACGAATTTGTTTAACGCATTTGCTTTGGTTACTCGACGTCTCCGTTCTCGTGTAGCCTACATATTGCGTTTTTTTTTTAATTTGCTTACCGGGCTAAAGGTTAGCATGCTTAAAATACGTAAGTCGTTTTGTTCAACAAATTTAAGTAGATAACTCATCAGTTGTTTGCATCAGAGCGACAATTTTTGAGATAGTTATTAAAACTGTTTAAAGGTTGTCAAACGTTGTTTCTCGTTGTATATCCTTTAATTCTAGAGTTAAATTGATAAATAACGTGTACGAATTTGTTTAACGCATTTGTTTTGGTTACTCGACGGCTCAGTTCTCGTGTAACCTACATATTGCGTTTTTTTTTTAATTTGCTTACCGGGCTAAAGGTTAGCATGCTTAAAATACGTAAGTCGTTTTGTTCAACAAATTTAAGTAGATAACTCATCAGTTGTTTGCATCAGAGCAACAATTTTTGAGATAGTTATTAAAACTGTTTAAAGGTTGTCAAACGTTGTTTCTCGTTGTATATCCTTTAATTCTAAAGTTAAATTGATAAATAACGTGTACGAATTTGTTTAACGCATTTGTTTTGGTTACTCGACGTCTCCTTTCTCGTGTAGCCTACATATTGCTTTTTTTTTTTAATTTGCTTACCGGGCTAAATGTTAGCATGCTTAAAATACGTAAGTCGTTTTGTTCAACAAATTTAAGTAGATAACTCATCAGTTGTTTGCATCAGAGCGACAATTTTTGAGATAGTTATTAAAACTGTTTAAAGGTTGTCAAACGTTGTTTCTCGTTGTATATCCTTTAATTCTAGAGTTAAATTGATAAATAACGTGTACGAATTTGTTTAACGCATTTGTTTTGGTTACTCGACGTCTCCGTTCTCGTGTAGCCTACATATTGCGTTTTTTTTTTTAATTTGCTTACCGGGCTAAAGGTTAGCATGCTTAAAATACGTAAGTCGTTTTGTTCAACAAATTTAAGTAGATAACTCATCAGTTGTTTGCATCAGAGCGACAATTTTTGAGATAGTTATTAAAACTGTTTAAAGGTTGTCAAACGTTGTTTCTCGTTGTATATCCTTTAATTCTAGAGTTAAATTGATAAATAACGTGTACGAATTTGTTTAACGCATTTGTTTTGGTTACTCGACGGCTCCGTTCTCATGTAGCCTACATATTGCGTTTTTTTTTTTAATTTGCTTACCGGGCTAAAGGTTAGCATGCTTAAAATACGTAAGTCGTTTTGTTCAACAAATTTAAGTAGATAACTCATCAGTTGTTTGCATCAGAGCGACAATTTTTGAGATAGTTATTAAAACTGTTTAAAGGTTGTCAAACGTTGTTTCTCGTTGTATATCCTTTAATTCTAGAGTTAAATTGATAAATAACGTGTACGAATTTGTTTAACGCATTTGTTTTGGTTACTCGACGTCTCCGCTCTCGTGTAGCCTACATATTGCGTTTTTTTTTTTAATTTACTTACCGGGCTAAAGGTTAGCATGCTTAAAATACGTAGGTCGTTTTGTTCAACAAATTTAAGTAGATAACTCATCAGTTGTTTGCATCAGAGCGACAATTTTTGAGATAGTTATTAAAACTGTTTAAAGGTTGTCAAACGTTGTTTCTCGTTGTATATCCTTTAATTCTAGAGTTAAATTGATAAATAACGTGTACGAATTTGTTTAACGCATTTGTTTTGGTTACTCAACGTCTCCGTTCTCGTGTAGCCTACATATTGCGTTTTTTTTAATTTGCTTACCGGGCTAAAGGTTAGCATGCTTAAAATACGTAAGTCGTTTTGTTCAACAAATTTAAGTAGATAACTCATCAGTTGTTTGCATCAGAGCGACAATTTTTGAGATAGTTATTAAAACTGTTTAAAGGTTGTCAAACGTTGTTTCTCGTTGTATATCCTTTAATTCTAGAGTTAAATTGATAAATAACGTGTACGAATTTGTTTAACGCATTTGTTTTGGTTACTCGACGTCTCCGTTCTCGTGTAGCCTACATATTGCGTTTTTTTTTTAATTTGCTTACCGGGCTAAAGGTTAGCATGCTTAAAATACGTAAGTCGTTTTGTTCAACAAATTTAAGTAGATAACTCATCAGTTGTTTGCATCAGAGCGACAATTTTTGAGATTGTTATTAAAACTGTTTAAAGGCTGTCAAACGTTGTTTCTTGTTGTATATCCTTTAATTCTAGAGTTAAATTGATAAATAACGTGTAGGAATTTGTTTAACGCATTTGTTTTGGTTACTCAACGGCTCCGTTCTCGTGTAGCCTACATATTGCGTTTTTTTTTAATTTGCTTACCGGGCTAAAGGTTAGCATGCTTAAAATACGTAAGTCGTTTTGTTCAACAAATTTAAGTAGATAACTCATCAGTTGTTTGCATCAGAGCGACAATTTTTGAGATAGTTATTAAAACTGTTTAAAGGTTGTCAAACGTTGTTTCTCGTTGTATATCCTTTAATTCTAGAGTTAAATTGATAAATAACGTGTACGAATTTGTTTAACGCATTTGTTTTGGTTACTCGACGTCTCCGTTCTCGTGTAGCCTACATATTGCGTTTTTTTTTTTATTTGCTTACCGGGCTAAAGGTTAGCATGCTTAAAATACGTAAGTCGTTTTGTTCAAAAAATTTAAGTAGATAACTCATCAGTTGTTTGCATCAGAGCGACAATTTTTGAGATAGTTATTAAAACTGTTGAAAGGTTGTCAAACGTTGTTTCTCGTTGTATATCCTTTAATTCTAGAGTTAAATTGATAAATAACGTGTACGAATTTGTTTAACGCATTTGTTTTGGTTACTCGACGGCTCAGTTCTCGTGTAGCCTACATATTGCGTTTTTTTTTTAATTTGCTTACCGGGCTAAAGGTTAGCATGCTTAAAATACGTAAGTCGTTTTGTTCAACAAATTTAAGTAGATAACTCATCAGTTGTTTGCATCGGAGCGACAATTTTTGAGATAGTTATTAAAACTGTTTAAAGGTTGTCAAACGTTGTTTCTCGTTGTATATCCTTTAATTCTAGAGTTAAATTGATAAATAACGTGTACGAATTTGTTTAACGCATTTGTTTTGGTTACTCGACGTCTCCGTTCTCGTGTAGCCTATATATTGCGTTTTTTTTTTAATTTGCTTACCGGGCTAAAGGTTAGCATGCTTAAAATACGTAAGTCGTTTTGTTCAACAAATTTAAGTAGATAACTCCTCAGTTGTTTCCATCAGAGCGACAATTTTTGAGATAGTTATTAAAACTGTTTAAAGGTTGTCAAACGTTGTTTCTCGTTGTATATCCTTTAATTCTAGAGTTAAATTGATAAATAACGTGTACGAATTTGTTTAACGCATTTGTTTTGGTTACTCGACGTCTCCGTTCTCGTGTAGCCTACATATTGCGTTTTTTTTTTAATTTGCTTACCGGGCTAAAGGTTAGCATGCTTAAAATACGTAAGTCGTTTTGTTCAACAAATTTAAGTAGATAACTCATCAGTTGTTTGCATCAGAGCGACAATTTTTGAGATAGTTATTAAAACTGTTTAAAGGTGTTCAAACGTTGTTTCTCGTTGTATATCCTTTAATTCTAGAGTTAAATTGATAAATAACGTGTACGAATTTGTTTAACGCATTTGGTTTGGTTACTCGACGTCTCCGTTCTCGTGTAGCCTACATATTGCGTTTTTTTTTAATTTGCTTACCGGGCTAAAGGTTAGCATGCTTAAAATACGTAAGTCGTTTTGTTCAACAAATTTGAGTAGATACCTCATCAGTTGTTTGCATCAGAGCGACAATTTTTGAGATAGTTATTGAAACTGTTTAAAGGTTGTCAAACGTTGTTTCTCGTTGTATATCCTTTAATTCTAGAGTTAAATTGATAAATAACGTGTACGAATTTGTTTAACGCATTTGTTTTGGTTACTCGACGGCTCCGTTCTCGTGTAGCCTACATATTGCGTTTTTTTTTTAATTTGCTTACCGGGCTAAAGGTTAGCATGCTTAAAATACGTAAGTCGTTTTGTTCAACAAATTTAAGTAGATAACTTATCAGTTGTTTGCATCAGAGCGACAATTTTTGAGATAGTTATTAAAACTGTTTAAAGGTTGTCAAACGTTGTTTCTTGTTGTATATCCTTTAATTCTAGAGTTAAATTGATAAATAACGTGTACGAATTTGTTTAACGCATTTGTTTTGGTTACTCGACGGCTCCGTTCTCGTGTAGCCTACATATTGCGTTTTTTTTTAATTTGCTTACCGAGCTAAAGGTTAGCATGCTTAAAATACGTAAGTCGTTTTGTTCAACAAATTTAAGTAGATAACTCATCAGTTGTTTGCATCACAGCGACAATTTTTGAGGTAGTTATTAAAACTGTTTAAAGGTTGTCAAACGTTATTTCTCGTTGTATATCCTTTAATTCTAGAGTTAAATTGATAAATAACGTGTACGAATTTGTTTAACGCATTTGCTTTGGTTACTCGACGTCTCCGTTCTCGTGTAGCCTACATATTGCGTTTTTTTTTTAATTTGCTTACCGGGCTAAAGGTTAGCATGCTTAAAATACGTAAGTCGTTTTGTTCAACAAATTTAAGTAGATAACTCATCAGTTGTTTGCATCAGAGCGACAATTTTTGAGATAGTTATTAAAACTGTTTAAAGGTTGTCAAACGTTGTTTCTCGTTGTATATCCTTTAATTCTAGAGTTAAATTGATAAATAACGTGTACGAATTTGTTTAACGCATTTGTTTTGGTTACTCGACGGCTCAGTTCTCGTGTAACCTACATTTTGCGTTTTTTTTTTAATTTGCTTACCGGGCTAAAGGTTAGCATGCTTAAAATACGTAAGTCGTTTTGTTCAACAAATTTAAGTAGATAACTCATCAGTTGTTTGCATCAGAGCGACAATTTTTGAGATAGTTATTAAAACTGTTTAAAGGTTGTCAAACGTTGTTTCTCGTTGTATATCCTTTAAATCTAAAGTTAAATTGATAAATAACGTGTACGAATTTGTTTAACGCATTTGTTTTGGTTACTCGACGTCTCCTTTCTCGTGTAGCCTACATATTGCTTTTTTTTTTTAATTTGCTTACCGGGCTAAAGGTTAGCATGCTTAAAATACGTAAGTCGTTTTGTTCAACAAATTTAAGTAGATAACTCATCAGTTGTTTGCATCAGAGCGACAATTTTTGAGATAGTTATTAAAACTGTTTAAAGGTTGTCAAACGTTGTTTCTCGTTGTATATCCTTTAATTCTAGAGTTAAATTGATAAATAACGTGTACGAATTTGTTTAACGCATTTGTTTTGGTTACTCGACGTCTCCGTTCTCGTGTAGCCTACATATTGCGTTTTTTTTTTTAATTTGCTTACCGGGCTAAAGGTTAGCATGCTTAAAATACGTAAGTCGTTTTGTTCAACAAATTTAAGTAGATAACTCATCAGTTGTTTGCATCAGAGCGACAATTTTTGAGATAGTTATTAAAACTGTTTAAAGGTTGTCAAACGTTGTTTCTCGTTGTATATCCTTTAATTCTAGAGTTAAATTGATAAATAACGTGTACGAATTTGTTTAACGCATTTGTTTTGGTTACTCGACGGCTCCGTTCTCATGTAGCCTACATATTGCGTTTTTTTTTTTAATTTGCTTACCGGGCTAAAGGTTAGCATGCTTAAAATACGTAAGTCGTTTTGTTCAACAAATTTAAGTAGATAACTCATCAGTTGTTTGCATCAGAGCGACAATTTTTGAGATAGTTATTAAAACTGTTTAAAGGTTGTCAAACGTTGTTTCTCGTTGTATATCCTTTAATTCTAGAGTTACATTGATAAATAACGTGTACGAATTTGTTTAACGCATTTCTTTTGGTTACTCGACGTCTCCGCTCTGGTGTAGCCTACATATTGCGTTTTTTTTTTAATTTGCTTACCGGGCTAAAGGTTAGCATGCTTAAAATACGTAGGTCGTTTTGTTCAACAAATTTAAGTAGATAACTCATCAGTTGTTTGCATCAGAGCGACAATTTTTGAGATAGTTATTAAAACTGTTTAAAGGTTGTCAAACGTTGTTTCTCGTTGTATATCCTTTAATTCTAGAGTTAAATTGATAAATAACGTGTACGAATTTGTTTAACGCATTTGTTTTGGTTACTCGACGTCTCCGTTCTCGTGTAGCCTACATATTGCGTTTTTTTTTAATTTGCTTACCGGGCTAAAGGTTAGCATGCTTAAAATACGTAAGTCGTTTTGTTCAACAAATTTAAGTAGATAACTCATCAGTTGTTTGCATCAGAGCGACAATTTTTGAGATAGTTATTAAAACTGTTTAAAGGTTGTCAAACGTTGTTTCTCGTTGTATATCCTTTAATTCTAGAGTTAAATTGATAAATAACGTGTACGAATTTGTTTAACGCATTTGTTTTGGTTACTCGACGTCTCCGTTCTCGTGTAGCCTACATATTGCGTTTTTTTTTTAATTTGCTTACCGGGCTAAAGGTTAGCATGCTTAAAATACGTAAGTCGTTTTGTTCAACAAATTTAAGTAGATAACTCATCAGTTGTTTGCATCAGAGCGACAATTTTTGAGATAGTTATTAAAACTGTTTAAAGGTTGTCAAACGTTGTTTCTCGTTGTATATCCTTTAATTCTAGAGTTAAATTGATAAATAACGTGTACGAATTTGTTTAACGCATTTGTTTTGGTTACTCGACGTCTCCGTTCTCGTGTAGCCTACATATTGCGTTTTTTGTAATTTGCTTACCGGGCTAAAGGTTAGCATGCTTAAAATACGTAAGTTGTTTTGTTCAACAAATTTAAGTAGATAACTCATCAGTTGTTTGCATCAGAGCGACAATTTTTGAGATAGTTATTAAAACTGTTTAAAGGTTGTCAAACGTTGTTTCTCGTTGTATATCCTTTAATTCTAGAGTTAAATTGATAAATAACGTGTACGAATTTTTTTAACGCATTTGTTTTGGTTACTCGACGTCTCCGTTCTCGTGTAGCCTACATATTGCGTTTTTTTTTTAATTTGCTTACCGGGCTAAAGGTTAGCATGCTTAAAATACGTAAGTCGTTTTGTTCAACAAATTTAAGTAGATAACTCATCAGTTGTTTGCATCAGAGCGACAATTTTTGAGATAGTTATTAAAACTGTTTAAAGGTTGTCAAACGTTGTTTCTCGTTGTATATCCTTTAATTCTAGAGTTAAATTGATAAATAACGTGTACGAATTTTGTTTAACGCATTTGTTTTGGTTACTCGACGTCTCCGTTCTCGTGTAGCGTAGCCTACATATTGCGTTTTTTTTTTTTAATTTGCT